>NC_080582.1:79489901-79791626 GCF_029962835.1 Magnolia sinica
CACTGAGTCAAGTTGGGTGAGTCAGACCAGTTCCTGTTAGTCCAGTGACTTGTTGATGTAGGGTCTTGGGTGAGGAGAAAAGAAGAAGAAAAGGGAGAGAAGGAAGAAACAGAGATGGAGAGAGAGAGAGTAGATGGGCGGTGGTGTTGAGCCGAGTCAACTCGACTCGAACCGAGTCGACTAAGGTGAGCCCCATTTTCTTTCCAGATTGAAACCATTTCAATTATCATTGTGATTATTAGCATCATTTTTAAGATTAATAATTTTAGTTAAAATTAACCCTTAGTAAATCATCCATACTAATATTGGTTAATACATATAAAAATTATCGTTATTAAAATATTAGTATTTTATTTTGTCGTTCTTAAAAGATTAATATTGAAGATAGAACATACTACATATTTTCACCTTAACGATTGTTAGTGTCACGTTAGCTAATACTAGTACATTGTTAATAGTAATAATTGTTTTGGAATTATTAACACTATTATTCAACGTGAGTTGATGCTAGGCAACCTAATATAATAATAGCCATCAAGACGATGTTGTGCTAATATTAGTTATTGTAAATAAAATTATCATTATTGATATTAGTGTAATATCCATCACTCGAAAATATTATCATTAATAGTAGATTACACCTATTTTATTTCCATCGTAATACTTAGTATTACCATGGTCACTAGTATTAGTTGTATCATTAACGTTAAACTGCAACTAACCTATTATTACATCGAGTAAGCTACACATGTATTACAGTTCAACTCCTAGGACTAAACCCTAGGACGAAGCCCTAACTCTATACCAAAACCCTAAAAGTAATCCAAAGCCTATGTAGTGTGTAGAGCTCGGATCTAATTGTACAAGTTCCTGATTTATGATAGGGATTGATTTTAAGGGAACACGCTTTCCCTAGTAATGCTGATAGGTGATGCAAACTATAAGGTAATGATTCTTCCCTTTGAGCTTTCCCTCTTCTCATTAGCTTAAGTTATAGTTTTTATTTAAATTCATAATTGATCTCCTTTTATAATCACATATGTTAGCTGATGGAAATTGAATTGATGTATTACATGCTTTATGATTATCCTATATAATTGTTCATGCTTGTAGATTGCTTATGAAATTTAAACTGGTACATTAGTGGGAAATTCCCACATATGAATGTACACCCATAATTAGGATGTAACTTGACTAGTCGTGATAGTAATGGACCTTCAACTTGGTGGTTATTGAGTGATGGTCTAGATAGATTATTGATGTGGGCCTACCATCCAGGGTTGTTGTATCCAATGGCTTTCAAGGATGGTCTTTTATCGCACGGTTCTGATACTCGCCCTATGTGGCCTACTTTGATATCGCCTTATGTGGCTTTGTTATAGTATTTTCCCTATATGGGTTCGATGTTTTATTCTGTGCAACCATGCGATAGTAAGCACCATAGACCGTAATATGATTGGCCACTAGTCGATGGGTTTCCATTAAACATCCTAAGGTGGTAGTCTTATGAGCCGGGGATGGTGGTAATGGGACCTATGCCCAAGCTGTCGGCCTACGCTGGGCCATCTGCTCCCCGTAGTGACCATGAGCTTACTTAAATTGGCTGGTTGCAAATGGATTAATAATGGGCTAACAAGTCATGCATACATGACATATTTCGATGACTTGGATCACTCTGCCCTGCGATTACACTGCGTGTTGCGCTGATAACCAATCTTATCCCTCGGTGACGACCCCAATGTCCGTCCGGATGTTTTTCCCAGGACATTGCCTGTCTGGATGTTTTACCCGGGGCACAGACCGTCTGGATGTTTTACCCGGGTCGATCATTACATTCATGCATCCATGCATCTAACAAGACTGCATTTACTCTGTTTTGGTTGTCTGTATGTTTTATACTATTTCTTACCTAATGCGGCGGTGCGTAATCTTGAGGGGAATTTACACTAAGTTGGCCACTCATCAATCAAATATAAAACCGTACAAGTAGTACATGTGGCTTAAGTGATATGCATGTTCAGACTTGATAAGGAGAAGGGTACGATCACCAGGAATGCTTTACTGTATGCTTGGAGGAGCTGTGTGATCTTGCTGCTTATATTAATATGCTTTCTATTATTTCTCATGTATTAGATCATGTAATTCTTGTATTTGTTAATTTTGGAGACATTGGTTTGTATAAGTCATTATTGGCATATTTGAATGATAATGAAATTTTTCTTTACGTCGATTTGTCCACACTACGCTCATTTGTTTACTCTGATAAAAGAAAATTATTATATCTGACCATCCTTTAAAGTTAACACTCGGGTTTTTGGGACACGGGTCATATACTCGGGTCCTGAAGATTCGGGGCATTACAACAGGGTTCTTAGCAAAGCAGTAAACAAAACTCCTTTTGAGTTGTGAAATGAGAGAGAACCAAGTCTTTGATATCTACATGTTTGGGGTTGTCCTACTGAGGCCAAAATTTATAATCCGTATGAAAAGAAGCTTGATCCTAGAACCGTAAGTTGTTTCTTCATTAAATACTCAGAAAGATCAAAAGGCTATCGATTCTATTGTCCTTCCCACTCCATCAGAATTGTTGAGACTAAGAATGCCAGATTCATTGAGGACACTGAAACCAGTGGGAGCATGAACATAAGAAATTTTGTATTTGAGGAACAAAGGACTATGACTCCTGTCATAGTCATTCCAAATCACATGGACATTAATGATGCAGTCGATTCTGCAGTCACTGCAAAGCACCATGTAGAACCTCATATACAAACCACTGATAAGGAAAATCAAGATCAGACCCAACAAGCTGAACCATTAAGAAGATCTGAAAGAGAAAAAAGGCCTGTAAATCGAGACAATTACATCGTATACTTACAGGAGCACGACTTTGACATAGGGGTAGAAAAGGATCCTGAATCTTTTACACAAGTCAAACAAAGTGTTGATCCTTCTCGTTGGTTTGATGCCATGAAAGATGAGTTGAAATCCATGCAGGATAATAAAGTATGGGATCTTGTAGAGTTACCCACTGGAATAAGGCTGATTGGTTGTAAATGGATATTTAAAACCAAACGGGACTCCAAAGGTAATATCGAACGATATAAAACCAGACTTGTTACCAAGAGTTTTAACTAACGTGATAGTATTGACTTTAAGGAGACTTTCTCATCAGTATCCAAGAAAGATTCATTCAGGATCATAATGACTCTTGTAGCTCAATGGGGATCTGAATGAGAATGTGTACATGTAAAGACTACATTTCTCAATGGAGATCTGAATGAGAATGTGTACATGTTGCATCCCGAAGGTTTTGTAGTTACTGACTCAAAACATGTGGTTTGCAAACTTAAGAAGTCCATCTATGGGTTGAAACAGGCATCGCGACAGTGGTATCTTAAGTTTCATGAAGTAATTTCCTCAAATGGCTTTGTAGAAAACACTACAGATGAATGCATCTACATTAAAACCAGTGAGAGTAAGTTCGTTATGATGATTTTGTATGTTGATGACATTCTGTTGGCTAGTAGTGATATCTGGATGTTGAGCGACACCAAGAAATTTTTATCTCAAAGGTTTGAAATGAAAGACCTTGGTGAAGCTTCTTACATCATCGGTATTGAGATTCGCCGTGACAGAATACTTGGACTGCTCAGCCTGTCATAGAGGGCCTATATTACTAGGGTACTTGAAAGGTATAGCATGTAAAATTGTGCTTCAAGAAAGTCGTCCATTGTAAAGGGTGACACATTTGGTCTATTTCAGTGTCCAAAGAATGATTTAGAAAATAATCGAATGAAGGAATTTTTGTACGCATCAGTAGTAGGGAGCATCATGTATGCTCAAGTCTGTACACAACCGGACATTGCCTTTGTCACTGGAATGTTGAGAAGATATCTATTTAATCCAGGAATGCAACATTGGATAGCTGCGAAGAAAGTATTACGGTATTTTCAGAGAACGAAAGACTTCGAACTCACATACAGAAAATCTGATTAATTGGAGTTGATCGGATATTCAAACGCAGACTTCGCAGGCTGAGTTTACATTAAGAAGTTTACTTCAGTATACATCTTCATGATGGTGGGAGGAGCTGTGTTATGGAAAAGTGTAAAACAGTCTACCACAGCCTCATCCACTATGGAAGCTGAATTTATTGCCAGCCATGAGGCATTTAAACAGGCACTATGGTTATAGAGTTTCTTCTCAAGTTTGCGGGTACTGGAGCATATCCTGAAACCATTAAGAATATTTTGCGATAGTTCGGCTGTTATTTCCTTCTCTAGTAACAACAAGCATTTGTCAAGGTCGAGGCATATCGACATCAAGTACCTTGTTGTAAAAGAAATGGTTCAGAATCATCAAGTGTTCGTGGAATTCATCGGCACTAAGCAGATGATTGCAAATTCGCTCATTAAAGGGCTCCCTACCATGCCATTTCAGGAGCATGTAACATCCATGGGAGTCATTGATCCACAGATATTTTCAGTTAGTGGGAGTTGGGCGTATTTTGTTTTTTACAGACACTTGGAGATCTTGTTTTATACAGTTTGTTTGGATGATTTTGATATAAAGATTTATTTCTGCTTTTCTATATATATATATGCGCAAATTTTGAGTAAGTAGAACTACAGTCGTGTCTCGTTGGAGACATGTAAAAGCTTTAGGACTTCTTAAGGATAGACACATATCATCACACTAAAGTGTGTAATCCTTATACCACATTTCCTAGTTCGTAATCTATGTTGTTAAGATTAAAAGTATTTGTGATCGCACTTAGACTCACTTCGCCTAAATTAAACGTTGTGATGACTACCGCGTTTCGATACTGACTGTCTTGATGGACCAGATTGAATATCATTACTCATACTGTCCAACTGTTTCATTGGTTAACCATTTGGATATTTTCTTAAAAGATCAAAACTTATTTTCAAAATAATTCTATATGACTATCATTGACGTTGCTCAATGAGGCCCAAGCGGGAGAATGTAAGAACTCTATTTAGTGGGCCTTACTGATCAATGGTCTGAATTGTCATTCAGTTGGACTGGATGATTGAGTAGACCAATGGACCCCACTTCAAGTGATGCGTTACGCAGTCTATTTGCATAGCTTTACGTACTAGGGTTGAAATGTTATGGCTGTCTTACGCAAACAGCTATTTGAGTTGAACTAAGATGCTACAATGTGGAGGGTGGGGGAGAGAGAGAGAGAGAGAGAGAGAGAGAGAGTTGTGATGGGTTTCAAACTCTCTCTCCACAGACTCTATATAAGAGAGCTGGGTCCCCGATCATACACCACGGCAGAAATTCGAGTCTCATCTTATGAATTGCAGAAAGGGTGTGAAGGAGAGGAAGATCCTTAGTTCTACAGGAATTCTGGTATTTTGGTATTCTTATTTGGCTTCCATGAGGGCGTCTCAGCTAGGTAAGCTATCCGACTTCTTAATCACCATGTCCTATGTATAGTTAGATCCGTGGGCCTATTCCACATACAGATTATGTCCCACAAGATTAACCATAAGAGGCTAGGCCAGGTTTAAGTCAATGGATAAATTGGAAATTTATGTTGTTTGAACGGATCCATGGATATCTAAAGTATCTAACCCGATTTAATAAGATACTGATGTAGAGCGGGTTGCGGACAGTTTCATGGCCAAGATGGATCAGAAAAGGCCTGGTCGACAACAGAAGTGATCCGGACCATTGGACCTTAGATCGGGTGTACCTCACAATCCAAAATGAGTTTTCAGGCGTAAAATATATGATTTTGGGTAGGACGAGCTACTTTAGCCAACTAACTTGGCGGGTTGTCCATACGCAGAATTTGCAAAATTCCTTCATATCGACGGTCGAATTCCATATTTAATTCTGTTTTTACTATAAATAGTAAGTTTTAATTTGATTATAACTCATCCGTTGGGCTTTAGGAGTTGTGTCCAACATGAAAAGTACTTAGAATAATTAGGAGAATAATTTGGTTAAGCCACATAAAAAACTTACTAAAAAAAGTAAATTTATCATTTACAGTAAGTTACAAATTTCTAGGAGTTTTAGTTATACTTTTGAATTTTTTATTTTATTTTCTTGTTTTCTTTCCCCGTGGATTTGAGAAGTCTTTGTGAGAATCATCACGTTCATCCACACGTCAAATATGAATTCAGGTTCTCTACCTGATAAACAAGTGGGCCATGTTTGGGTCTGTGGATTTCAATCCGTTTAGAAATTGGATTAAGTTAGGCCTAAAGGTTGGATAATGTGATCGGGTACACTAGCGAGCCCCACTAAGTTGTGATACTTCCAGAAATTCTTGTAAGGGATAGAATGCTATAATCGTGATACGCACATCCAATGTAATGTGGGCACACAACATATGTAAGTGTGGTCAGTAGACCAAAGCATATTGCAATATGACGAACGAAAGGCTTGAGACTAGGCTGCCTAGCCTGGCTCATGGACTAACGAACCAAGCTCGAGCTAGGTTGTGCCCATTTTACGAATACTTGGTCCACCATTGTTAACTAAGGTAGGGCCGGTCTAGGTTCAACAAAACTAATTATTGGGCCAATTGGGTTATTGGGCTTGAATCACACATAAGCATTTCTATGTTATATGAGTTCTCTTATATTACTCTAGTCATGTGCTTATCCTATTTCATGGATGATCTTAAGAGAAACTCAAACTCCCATAAAAGGTGGCACCACGTATACGTTTATATAAGTAAAATCTTTCAAGTGTTTCTGTTACTATTAAAACACTTGCTCCAAACCCAGAGATTTTTATTTTTTTTCATGCAATCTTTCCAACTTGGAGGCAATTTGGATATTATAGGCCTAGTTTGGAAGGATTCAGGTAGGTCAAATTTTAAGGCCTTTATTTTATTTACGATAAACCATTGGCATTAGTTAACATTAGTTTCTAAGCAAAGTATTCTACTAGCGCCTCTAGAGCCACACTACCATAACACTCACCATGAGGGTGGAGCACTTGAACATACAACCCGTGTTCTCTCTCTTATTTTCTCTATGTAAAGACATTATAGAATAGTTTATAAATTAGAAAAACTTCCCGTCCCTAGGACAAATGAAAAACCACATGTTTTTACAAAAAATTTAAAATATATTTGGAGAGACACAAATTTTAAAATTTTATATTTAAATTTTAAAAATTATTACTTTAACCAAATTCTCAACATTATGTTCTTTTGTGAGGGCTTTTTTTTAGCATGATCCATATGCAAGAGGGTCACAATAGACCAGTGACCTCGATCATCCAAACGTTGGCCCACCCAAGTAAACTGAAAAAACCGATTACACGTGCAAAGGAAAGCTAAACATCTTCTAATCATGGCTACTACTATCCACCAACCCTAACAACTATCACTTAATTCCTATGTGTTATTAGATTAGTATAATAAGAAAAATGCTAATCTCACACGCCTCTTTGAGAAAAAGGTGGTCCATATACACCGTGGTATTGGAACCGTCGGCATCATGTTTTACGAACGGTGTGAAACATGCAAACCTTGTGGGGTCCACCGTGTTGTATATGTAAAATTCGCTCGGCTCATCCTGTGAATAACCATTATTGAAACAATATATATGCAGAAGATAAGCAATTGATTAAAAATTCATTTGGACCACACTACATGGATCCATACCAAATTACTCGAAAAACCACCAAGTTCACGTGGTGTGGCCCCACGGAGTTTTGTATTATGCCGATTTCTTTTCTCGACATCCCATACCATTGTTCCATGTGGTGGGCCCATCTGATTTGAGAAATTAGCCGACTTTATCAGGCAGATTGCATACTGACAGATGGTGATCTGTGGGCCCCACCATGTTGTATGTGTTTTATCCATGCTGTCCATCCATTTTTTTTTTTTTCAAGCATGATCTCAAAAATGAGGTAGATCAAAATCTTAGGTGGACCACACCACAAGAAACCGTGGTTATTGAATGCCCACCATTAAAAGCTTCTTGGGGCCATAAAAGTTTTGGATGAACTAATATCTATGTTTTCCCCTTCATCTAGGCTTCAGTGACCTAATCAACCGGTTGGATGTCAAATAAACACTACAGGGGGCTTAGGAAGGTTTTTAATGGTTCATTCAATCACCACTATTTTCCTATGGTGTGGTCCACCTGAGATTTTGATCTGCCTCCATTTTGGAATCATGCCCCACAGTAATGATCCAAAATGGATGGACGGCCTGGATAAAACACATACACCATTGTAGGGCCTGCTGAGCACACTGTCCAGCAGCGGCGTGGCAGCTGTCAACAGGTAATCCGCGTACCTGACTTTTGGCCCTGGGGCATCCTAACATGGATAAAATAGATAGACAGAGTGAATATTCTAACGTGGTGGGCCCCACAAGCTTGGGTGACAAAACTGGTGTTGCAGGGGAGTGGATTAGGTAAGACCCTGGATCCACCGAGGTGGGTGGGACCCCTGACTGTGATGTATTTGACTACATCCATGTGGTCCATCTGTATTGAAAGCTCATTTTAGGATATATATAATTAACGAATGAAGTAGATCTAAATCTCATATGGACCCATAGTACGGGAAACAGTGGTGGTTGGCCATCAAAAACTTCTCATAGGCTACAAAATCTTTGAATCTAGATGATATTTGTGTGGTCTCTTGATCTAGGTTTTTTTGGCCTTATCAACAGGTTGGATGGAAAATCAACATTCTGATGGAATCCATAAAGTTTTTTATGGTGAGGATTCAATCGCTGAATATTTCCTGCAGTGTGGTCCACCTTATATTTGTGTCAGAAATATTTTTGGAATAATGCCCTAAAATGAGCTGTCAAAATGGTTGGACGGTGTGGATTTAAGGAAAATACATCATTGTGAGCCCCACTGGTTCCACCTGCCTCAGTGGATCCCCGGTTTCACCGGACGTGGATATCCTGCGAAAGCCTTTCGCAGGAAGTTCCTGCGCTGGAAACCTGGGTGAGGCCCAAATTGATGTTTTTATGAAATCCAACCCGTTCATCCATTTTCTGAGCTCATTTTAGGACTTTAGACCAAAATTGAGAAGGATCTCTGGGCCGCACTAGAGTAAAAGGTGGGTAGGAAAATTTCTACCGGTGAAAACTTTCTAGGTAGAAAGTGATGTTTACATAACATCCATACCGTTAATAACGTCATTACTACTTGGATGAACTGAAAAAACAAATATTATCCTGATTCAAAATTTCTGTGGCCCACGAATATTTCAATCGTGTATGTTTAATACTCATATTTTATGTCCACTTGAGTATTGGATACGGCTCATTTTTGACCTATTATCTTAAAAATATCTCAGAAAACGGATGACCGTGGTGGATTTCTAAAAAAAATCAAATTGAGCCCCACCCAGATTTCCAGCGCTGGAACTTTTCGCAGGAAATCCTCGTCCGGTTTCACGTAACCCGCTCCACCGGTTTACCTATCTGACCAACCAATGTCCATGCTGGCACCTTTTCCTCCATGCTGGCACCTTTTCCTCACAAGGAGATTGCCTGGGGACCCCTCACCTGGACACCATCTTGTATGTGTCTCATCTGTGCCCATTTATTTTGCCATCTCATTTTAGAGCAAGAGCTTGTAAATAAGGTAGATCTAAAGTTGAAGTGAGCCACATTACATAAAACAATGGGGATTTAATTACTCAATGGTTGAAACTTTTTTGTGTTCCTTTCACCTGGACCTGTGTGGCCTTAGGAAGAGGCTGGATGGAAAAATAAAATCGTGGTGGTATCCATAAGAGGGTTTCAGTGGTGGGTATCATTATCTCCACTTGTTTCTTGCAGTTCACTTGGGCTTTAGATGTCCCTCATATTTACACTCATGTCTTAAAATGAACTCGTAAAATATACTAATGTCATGGATGAAACACAAACATGCATGCGCCCAGCCAAAGCTATTCAAGCTCTCTAAAATAAATTTGCTAATTTTAATGAGCACACTCAATTAATATTTTAGTGAATTAGTCATCAATCGAAGTGAGCCCCTGGAGTTGTTTGGAATATGGACACCAATTGCCTACTCAACTAATATTTAAGTGACCAGCTATTGGACAGTGCTTTGCTGCCCTACCATGATGTATTTGTTTTTGTCCACACTCTCCATTCATTTTGCTAGCTCATTTTAAGCATGAGCCAAATAATAAAACAGATCAAAATATCATGTAGACACATCACAGTAAAGAGTTTAATTTAGATTATTTATTATTTTTATTATTTTAAAAAAAAAAAAAAAAAACACCACAGTAGGTACTTGAACCATGACCAATGTGTTGAAACTCCTGTGAATCTACCATCGAGCCATGAGTAAGGACCGTGGATCAAGCTGACATTGGTATTTTTCCTTTTTCCAGGTCATTGAATGGCAAATAAACATTATAATGGGCCCTAGGAAGTTTTAAGGGTGGGCGTTCAATCACTCCTGTCTTTATTTTGGGCTAATGCCTTAAAATAATAATTCAACAAGAATAATTGACCTAAATGAGGAAGATACAAAATTAGGGTGGACCACACCAAAAGAAATAGTGTTTATAGACCATTAAAAACTTTTATAAGCCACATAAGTTTTGGATGAAGCTGATATTTGTTTAACCCTTTTCATCCATGTCTGTTTGACTTGATCAAAAGATTGGATGGTCAACAAACATTATAGTGGACCTTAGGATGTTTTTAATAATTGTCTTTCGATGATCACTGTATCTTCTTCATTTTTGAGATTACAAACATATTGACCGCCTGGATTTACAATCCATGCATTGATGTGGGCCTACGGTCAGGGCGCTCCCAAGTAGCTCGTCCTGGGTTTGCAGCAGTCGTTGGTAAGGTCAGTGTCATTATCCATTCTGCCTCCCAAAATATCCTGTGATGACTCCACTCAGGTAGAATTTCATTGGGCCATGTGTTATAGGGTGAGACATTTCCACACAAATGTATGTTTAAGAGTTATGAGTAAAAGACATTAAAACATGGACCCACCATGATGTATGTGTTTTATCCATGTGCCCATTCTTTTTTTCTTTTTTTTCCAGCAAATTTTAGTGCATTAAACCTAAAATGAGGTAGATCTAAACCTCAGATGGACCACAGCACAAAAAATAATGGTGTTTGATTGCATATTATTTAATATTTACTGGGCCACAAAGATTTAGATCAAGATTATATTTGTGTTTCCTTTCATTGACGCCTACGTGACCTAATCAATAGGTTAGATGGAAATAAACATTATAACGGGCTCATATGAAGTTTTTATTGGTGGGTGTTCAATCACTTCTGTTTTGGTTAAATAGGAAATAAATATTATAGTGGGCCCATATAAAGTTTTTAATGGTAGACGTTCAACCACTTCTGTTTTAATATGGTGTGGTCCGCTTGAGATTTGAACATGCCTTATGTTTTGGCTTACATTTACAATAATGATCCAAAATGAATCCACGCAAGGATAAAACACATACATCATTTTAGCCCACAAAGCACTGTCCAGTAGGGACACGGTTAGGCTAGTAGGCCAGTGACGCTAACACTAGCCAGTCGGTGCAGTGATTTATGTGTTTTATTTATATAACCCATTTATTTTTAAACATCATTTTAATAATTTATCTATAAATGAGGTACATCAAAATGCAGGTACTACGTTATGGAAAATAATAGTGATTGAACGTCTATCATTAAAAACCTCTCGGCCTCACAATAATATTTATTTGACATCTCACCCGTCGAGTAAGTCATAGAGATGTTGGCGAAGGGAAAAACCAAATATAAGCTTGATCCAAAACTTTTGTGGCTAGGAGAAGTTTTTAACGGTGCCAGTTCAATCAACACTGTGACTTAAGTTTTGGGTTCGTATGGTAAAATTATCTGGAAAAATGGATGGACGGCCTGGATGAGACACATACGTCGTTTTAGGGTGCAAAGAACCCCTACTACTAGTTGCAGTGGCTACTGGCAGTGTCAGTCTGCAATCGAGTCCGGTAAAGAATATCCGCATCCCTCTCCCTCGTAGGAAGAGTGGGGCCATGCTCAGTCACGAGCCGAAGTCTGCTGTCAAATGTCTAAATCATCCCAACTGATTCTCTTTCTCAAACCCCACGCGCACGGGGCACGTGTCAACCTGGCAAGCGTGCTGCACATGTAGTGGTGCAGAAGGTGGCCCTGATCGTGTAGATGAACGTATACAACGAGCACGATGTCCCACTCCTCAAGTGGGCCACACATGCACATCGAATGACGATTGCCAGGTTCATAAAACCATTGCCCACGCCTGCATCGAATCGGTCCACGTAGGGTTATGTGAAGCCCACCCTGATGTATTAGTTTTATCCAAGCCGTTCATCCCATTTTCCGTATCATTTTAGCATAATAACTTACAAATAGACAGATATAAGACTAAAGTGGTACATAAAATTGGGATTAAACGGACACAATTAAAAACTTCTTCGGAGCCATGAAAGTTTTGAATCCAGCTGGAATTTTTGTTTCCCTTCGTCCAGGTTTTTTGGACCTTATTAATAGGTTGGATGGAAAACAAACATGATGATGGGCCTCAGGAAGATTTCCACTGTGGGCATCATCGTCACCACAGCATCCTGTGGTTTGGTCTACTTAGAGCCTTGGATCTGCTTCATTTTTTCGATCGTTGATCTGAAAAATTGTATGAACGGTGTGGATAAATACCATACGGTGGGCCTCACAGAGCCCCTACCTGGACCGATTAACGTCTAGGTGGGGGAGGACGCAAACAGCTGCCCTTTTCGGGTCGCTGGCACCGTTGACGAGAGGATAATATACAGGGCTGTACACGAGCCGCGCTGGTTTGAAAAGCTAAATTTACCCGGCTCGATGTAGCTTGGCTTGACTTGGCTTCTACGAGGATATGAGGCGAGCCAAGCTTCAAACCACTCAGCTTGTTTTGAATATGGGATAAGGCCGATCACCGTGGATCTTATCTCGACTCTACTCTAAGCTCGGCTTAATTCATATATATATATATATTATATTATATTTAAAAATATGAAAAAAAAATTAAATATTGTAAATATATAATTAATTATTTGACATAAGAGTTGGGTTAATGTAGACTAAGCCAATTAAGCGAGGTAAGTAGAGTGAGTTGGATGTCAATTGGGTTGGATTGTTGGGTTGAGTTAGTACAAGTTGGGCCGGGTGAGGAGTATGCCCGACTTGATACGAGATAAGCTTGCCTTGGCTCGATTTACTAGTTGGCATCCAGCCCGACTCAAAATGTTTTTGCAAACAAGCCCCAATGGTAAGTTTGGCTGATGCTGAGCTCGAGGTTGACCTTGACTCGGCTATTAATATCAGCGTCACGAGAAATCATTCAGTGAGCCACATGTACGGAACATTTACATGCACCTTAGTTGGTTGTCGGACTTGTTGACATTCGTATCATCCATCTGGACCGGCCATAACTTCCAGCCCACTCCTTTTCTGCTACATCAGAAAACGTCATAATGATTTAGATGATCCAAACCGTCAGTTATGGGGACGGAGAAATGGACGAACAATATGCTTCAATGAAGATAGTTCCAGTCCTGAAAGTTTAGCGGTGATTTTTACAGGTGTAATTTCCAACTGTACGACCCATATATGGCCCATCTACCTTTCGAAGCCCACTCACTTTTCACCTCCCAGTAATAAGCCCCAGCTGTACGGCCTCATTTCCTAGGTTGAAAATACCCGTTCTTTTTCAGCACCAGAAAAGCGGGGGGCTACGTTTGGCTAGGAATTATAACCGCAGCTAAAGCCATACCCATAACCTGCTTATTGCAAAAGGGTGGACAGCAAGTTGGGGTCAACCGGATTCACTGTCCCACTGACTCGGTCGACCCCAACTCAATGTTCCACCTTTGTACTTAAAAAAATTTTTAAAAATAAATAAATAAATTTTAGGAAAACTTTTTTTCTCCTGTATTTTTCTCTAATACATATTTATATAAATATGTATATATAAGCATATAAAATTTTTTTCTATCTTTTTATTCGTTTCAATCTGTATTCATTTAATAAACAGATCTCTTAAACCACAATGAGTTACTTGACGTTCCATATAGAATTTGGGGGTAGGAGATGCTACTTTAGCTAACCAACCTACTTATTTTCCAAGATTCCATCAGGTCGATGGTCGAAAATTCATTTCATTCACTTTGTGGTCAATTTCAATCAGTTCGTGGTCAATTTCATTCATTTCATTTCACGGTCAATTCCATGTATTTTACGATCAATTCGCTTCACTTCACAATCAATTCCATGCATTTCATGGTCAATTCCTTTCATTTCAGGGTCAATTCACTTCACTTCACGGTCATTTCCATACATATCACGGTCATTCCCGGTGATTCTGTGTTGATTCATGGTCATTTCCATGCATTTCACAGTCAATTCCCTTCACTTCACGGTCATTTCCACGCATTTCACGGTCAATTCGCTTTACTTCACGGTCATTTCCATGCATTTCATGGTCATTTTCGGTGATTCTGTGTTAATTCACGGTCATTTCCATGCATTTCACGGTCAATTCCCTTCACTTCATGATCATTTCCATGCATTTCACGGTCAATTCCACCGGCGATGCGTGGAAATGACCGTGAAGTGAAGGGAATTGACCGTGAAATGCATGAAAATGATCGTGAATCAACACGGAATCGCCGGGAATGACCGTGAAATGCATGGAAATAACCGTGAAGTGAAGCGAATTGACCGTGAAATGCGTGGAAATGACCGTGAAGTGAAGGGAATTGACCGTGAAATGCATGGAAATGATCGTGAATCAACACGGAATCGCCGGGAATGACTGTGAAATGCATGAAAATAACCGTGAAGTGAAGCGAATTGACCGTGAAATGCGTGGAAATGACCGTGAAGTGAAGGGAATTGACCGTGAAATGCGTAGAAATGATCGTGAATCAACACGGAATCGCCGGGAATGACCGTGAAATGCATGAAAATGACCGTGAAGTGAAGCGAATTGACCATGAAATACGTGGAAATGATCGTGAAGTGAAGGGAATTGATCATGAAATACGTGGAAATGACCGTGAATCAACATAGAATCGCCGGGAATGACCGTGAAATGCATGGAAATGACCGTGAAGTGAAGCGAATTGACCGTGAAATGCGTGGAAATGACCGTGAAGTGAAGGGAATTGACCGTGAAATGCATGGAAAAGACCGTGAATCAACACTGAATCGCCGGGAATGACAGTGAAATGCATGGAAATGACCGTGAAGTGAAGCGAATTGACCGTGAAGTGAAGGGAATTGACCATGAAATGCATGGAAATGACCCCGAATCAACACGGAATCGCCGGGAATGACCGTGAAATGCATGGAAATGACCGTGAAGTGAAGCGAATTGACCATGAAATGTGTGAAAATGACCATGAAGTGAAGGAAAATGACCGTGAAATGCGTGGAAATGACTGTGAATCAACACAGAATCGCCGGGAATGACCGTGAAATGCATGGAAATGACCGACAAGTGAAGCGAATTGACTGTGAAATGCATGGAAATGACCGTAAAGTGAAGGGAATTAACCGTGAAATGCGTGGAAATGATATTGAATCAACATAGAATCACCGGGAATGACTGTGAAATGCATGGAAATGACCATGAAGTGAAGCGCATTGACCGTGAAATGTGTGGAAATGACCGTGAAGTGAAGGGAGTTGATCGTGAAATGCATGGAAATGACTGTGAATCAACACTGAATCGCTGAGAATGACCGTGAAATGCATGGAAATGACAGTGAAGTGAAGCGAATTGACCGTGAAGTGAAGGGAATTGACCGTGAAGTGAATTGAATTGAGCGTGAAATGCATGGAAATAATTGTGAATCAACACGAAATCGTCGGGAATGACCGTGAAATGCATGGAAATGACCGTGAAGTGAAGCGAATTGACCGTGAAATGTGTGGAAATGACCGTGAAGTGAAGGGAATTGACCGTGAAATGCGTGGAAATGATCGTGAATCAACACGGAATCACTGGGAATGACCGTGAAATGCATGGAAATGACCGTGAAGTGAAGCGAAATGATCGTGAAATGCGTGGAAATGACCGTGAAGTGCAGTGAATTGACCGTGAAATCTGTGGAAATGACCGTGAATCAATACGGAATCGCGGGGAATGACCGTGAAATGCATGGAAATGACCTTGAAATGAAGGAAATTGACCGTGAAATGCGTGGAAATGACCGTGAATCAACACGGAATCACCGGGAATGACCATGAAATGCATGGAAATGATTGTGAATCAACACGGAATCACCGGGAATGACCGTGAAATGCATGGAAATGACCGTGAAGTGAAGCGAATTGACTGTGAAATGCATGGAAATGACCGTGAAGTGAAGGGAATTGATCGTGAAATGCGTGGAAATGATCGTGAATCAACACGGAATTGCCGAGAATGATCGTGAAATGCATGGAAATGACCATGAAGTGAAGCGAATTGACCGTGAAATGTGTGGAAATGACCATGGAGTGAAGGGAATTGATCATGAAATGCATGGAAATGACCGTGAATCAACACGGAATCGCCGGGAATGACCGTGAAATGCATGGAAATAACCGTGAAGTGAAGCGAATTGACCGTGAAGTGAAGGGAATTGATCGTGAAATGCGTGGAAATGACCCTGAATCAACACGGAATCACCGGGAATGACCGTAAAATGCATGGAAATGACCGTGAAGTGAAGCGAATTGACCGTGAAATGCGTGGAAATGACAGTGAAGTGAAGGAAATTGACCGGGAATTGACCGCGAAATGCGTGGAAATGACTGTGAAGTGAAGGGAATTGACCGTGAAATGCATGGAAATGACCGTGAATCAACACGGAATCGACGAGAATGACTGTGAAATGCATGGAAATGACCGTGAAGTGAAGCGAATTGACTGTGAAGTGAATGGAATTGACCATGAAATGCATGGAATTGACCGTGAAGTTAAGCGAATTGACTGTGAAATGAATGGAATTGATCGTGAAGTGAAGTGAATTGACCGTGAAAGTGAAGGGAATTGACCGTGAAATGTATGGAATTGAACGTGAAATGAAATGAATGAAATTGACCACAAGCTGATTGAAATTGGCCACGAAGTGAATGAAATGAATTTTCAACCATCGACTTGATGGAATCTTAGAAAATAAGTAGGTTGGTTAGCTAAAGTAGCATCTCCTACCCTCAAATCGTATATGGTAGGTCAAGTAACTCATTCTGGTTTAAGAGATATGTTTATTAAATGAATAGAGAATGAAATGAATAAAAAGAGAATTTTTTTATATATATACACATATTTATATAAATATGCACTAGAGAAAAAAATGTATGAGAGAAAAAGTTCTTCTGATAAAAAAAATAAAAAAAAAGTATAAAGGTGGAACAACTACTTAGGGTCGAGCAGTGGCACAGTGACTCGGGGTTGACCGGGTCACGCTGGTTTTTTTTTTTTTTTTTTCCATTGTAATTCTATCACTATTTATGGGTCCTATTATGATGTATGTGTTATATCCAAACTGTACTTTTATTTGGACGAACTCGTATAAAGGCTTGAGAGGAAAAATAAGTCAGATCTAGCTATCAAGTGGACCACACGATAAAAGGCAGTGGATGATTGAACGTCTACCATTGAAATCCTTTCGGGTCACAGAAGTTTTGGATCATTATGAATTTTGTTTTTCCAATTCATCCAGGTCTTTGTGGCCTTACGAATATAATGGATGGGAAATATATGTTATGGTGGGCCCTACAAAATTTTTAACGGTGAAAATCAATTTTCCCACTGCTCGTTGTGGTGTGGTCCAGTTGATCTTTGAGTATGATTTTATTTATTTTTGATAATGCTCCGAAATGATCTCGAAATATGGATGAACGTTGTGGATATAATAAATATATAAATGTGGGTCCCATGTAACTTTGATATCTTTTGAACCGTTCGTACAACTCGGAGCTCGAGGAGCGTAAGCGCTCGTCTTCGAGCACCAGGCGATCCGCCTCAGGAAGGAAAGCAGGGGCATTTTCGACCTGAGAAATGGGGCCGCACAGTTGGGGATTATTCTTGGAGGGTAAAAAGCAAGTGGGCTTAAAGAGGTTGTCGGCCATATACTGGTCGTACAGTTGGAAATTTCTCTTTCTACAGAGAATTGATAGAAGAGTGGATATCGTTTAGTACCTTATGAACGGTCGAGATAAATGGCATGGATGTCAACGAGTTCAATCCACTGGATCATCTAGCCCACGGAATTTACTCCGTGCGAAACACACGTCCACCGTTTTTTTTTTTTTTTTTTAAGGGGGGGTAGGTAGGTAGGGGTGGGGACACCGATGGTCAGAATTCTTTCTAAGATCCGTGGGCCACCATGATGTATGTTTCGCATCCACCCATTTAGAAGCTGATTTTAGGGATATCCCTCCATCCATGACCCAAACATGTGGCAGATAAAAAAGGTCAAGTGGACCACATCACAGAAAACAGAGGGGATTGCATGACACCATTAAAAACTTCTTTTGAGCCACAGAAGTTTTTGATCAAGCTGATATTCCCATTTTGCCTTCATAGAGGTTGGTTTCATGTTATGAACGGGTTGGATGGCACATAAACATGCCGGTGGGCACTAAGAAGGTTTCAAAGTCGGACGTCTTTGTCTATGTTTCCCGTGGCGTGGTCCACTAGAACCATGGATCTACATCATGTTTTGGGATCATACTCAAAATGATCTGGAAAAACGGAAGGACGGGATGGATACAACACATTCACCACAGTGGGACCCACAGCTTGGGGACTGCAGGCAATCCCTCCTTTTTTTTCCTGAAGGATCGAAAACGAACGGTCGTGGCATCTCTTTCGAAAAATATTTTTTCTTTTCAAAAGCATCCACTTGGGCATGTATACAGTTATTCAAACCATCTAATCTAGTGGGCCCTATGATATTGATCATGAGATTCATGACTCAAAATTTCAATGGACAGATAATCCTAGCCGTTTGCTTAGTAGACTGTTCCGTGGAGAAAACATCTACCAAAGAGGCAAAGACTAATTAATTACATGATCTCCACCCGTTGCTTTCGACAGTACGAGAGGAGTTTCAACTCTTACAAGTGGTGCCGTGCACGGGAAATCCAGACCGTTGTTCTCTTGGCCCCACCCTGGATGAATCATGCCATAAAAATCTCCATCTCCCAGGAATGTCCCAGCCAACCAAAATTGACTTTTTCATTTGCATGTGCACTATTGCCGTATCTCTTCTTAATCATCCATTTGTAGTCCGAAAATCAAAAGGCTAAGATGGTTCTACCCAGGATATTTTCTCCCTCTAACCCATCTACATCAGGGTGCAACAGATCAACGGATTGGATCACCAAAAAGTACGCCCCACTTATTAGAGACCAGAAAACCCGCCTATATTCTTCTTCTCCGCGAAGACCATATCTGCTAGAAAATGATTTGAGGTTTTTCCGACTGTCAGTCCCACCTTGTAGCAACCGTCTTTTCTAAACACTTCAAACATTACTTTTCAAAACAAAACTATTCTGTACGGACACACGATTTGCGTACGAAAATATCCTTGCATTTATGGTGGATCTCTATCTTATCCACGGCGCACAATCCAATACCAGGAAAAACGCATCGTACATAAATATCTTAGCTACGGATTATATCCGTAGCCATTAGTATTTCGCCATTGCTTTATGAAATTCGTAGCCGCTTTCTATAGCTACGGATCTAAACCGTAGCAACTTCTTCTATAGCGAACAGTCATGCAACTATGGATAATTGAGCGAGCCTAACGTGAAATTGAACAAACATAACATGAAATTCAACAAGCCTCAAAGGAAATCGAGCGAGGTAAACATGAAATTCAACGAGCCTCAATGGAAATTGAGAGAAGTTAACATGAAACTCAACGAGCCTTAAAGGAAATTAAGCAATATAAACATAAAATTCAACGAGCCTCAAAGGAAATTAAGTGATACAAACCTGAAATTCAATGAGGCAAACATGAAATTGAGCAAGGTGAAAATGAAATTGAGCAAGGCGAAAATAAAATTCAACGAGGCTTAAAAGAAATTGAGCGAAATTGAGAGAGGCAAACATGAAATTCAACAAGGCTCAAAGGAAATTGAGCAAGACAAACATGAAATTTAAAGAGGTAAACAGAGAATTGAGTGGGGCGAATATGAAATTAAGCGAGACAAACATGAAATTCAACGAGGTTCAAAGGAAAAAGAGAGGCAAACATGAAATTCTATGAAGCAAGCAGGAAATTGAGCGAGGTAAACATAAAATTCAATAAGGTAAACAGGAAATTGAGCGAGACAAACATGAAATTGAGCGAAGCAAACATGAAATTCTGCAAGGCAAACATGAAATTTAACGAGGCTCAAAGGAAATTGAGCGAGGCAAACATTAAATTGAGCGAGGTAAACATTAAATTCAACGAAACTCAAAGGAAATTAAGCGAGGCAAACATTAAATTCAACGAGGCTCAAAGGAAATTGCGCGAGGAAAACATGAAATTCAACGAGGCAAATAGGAAATTAAGCAAAGCAAACATGAAATTCAGCGAAGCTCAAAGGAAATTGAGCGAGGCAAACAGGAAATTGTATGAGACTCAAGAGGAAATTAAGCGAAGCTAACGAGGTAAACATGAAATTCAATGAGACAAACTGGAAATTGAGCGAAGCCAACAAGAAATTCAACGAGGAAAATTGAAAATTGAGTGAGACGAACAGAAAATTGAGCGAGGCAAATATGAAATTCAGTGTTGCAAACTTGAAATTCAACGAGGCTCAAAGGAAATTGAGCTAGGTAAACATGAAATTCAATGAAGCAAATAGGAAATTGAGCGAAGCAAACAATAAATTGAACGAGGCAAACAAGAAATTCAATGAGACAAACAGGAAATTGAGCGAGGCAAACATGAAATTCAACGAGGCTTAATTTCATGTTTGCCTCACTCAATTTCCTTTGAGCCTCATTGAATTTCATGTTTGCCTCAATTAATTTCCTTTGAGTCTTGCTAAATTTCATGTTTGCCTTGCTCAATTTCTTGTTTGACTTATTGAATTTCATGTTTGCCTCGCTCAATTTCCTTTGAGCCTCGTTGAATTTCCTGTTTTTCTCGCTCAATTTTCTGTTTCCCTCGTTGAATTTCATGTTTTCCTCGCTCAATTTCCTTTGAGCCTCGGTGAATTTCATGTTTGCCTTATTGAATTTCATCATTTCCTTGCTCAATTTCCTATTTACCTCGTTGAATTTCATGTTTGTCTTGTTCAATTTCCTTTGAGGCTCATTGAATTTCATGTTTGCCTCGTTCAATTTCCTTTAAGCCTTATTTAATTTCCTGTTTGTCTAGCTAAATTTTCTGTTTGCCTCGTTGAATTTTATATTTGCCTCGCTCAATTTCATGTTTAACTCGTTGAATTTCTTATTTACCTCACTCAATTTCCTGTTTCCCTCGTTGAACTTCATGTTCACATCGCTCAATTTTCTTTTAGCCTCACTAAATTTCATGTTTGTCTCGCTAAATTTCGTTTGAGCCTCGACGAATTTCATGTTTTCATTGTTGAATTTCATGTTTTCCTTGCTCAATTTCATGTTTGCCTTGTTGAATTTCATGTTTGTCTCATTCAATTTCCCATGAGGCTCGTTGAATTTCATTTTAGGCTCGCTCAATTTCATGTTAGGATCATTGAATTTCGTGTTAGGCTCGCTCAATTATCCATAGTTGTATATACTTTTCGCTACAAAATCAATGGTTACAGTTTAGATCTATAGCCATAGAACTAATGGCTACGAATCTAATGAAGCAATAGAATTGGGTCTTTACTCTTGCTCGGGTGGTAGACTCTAAGGAGTTTCAACTCCCAGTCAAGGGTTCGAGTGCTCATAAGTGGTGAAATTCTACCAGCGTGAGTGTGTGGGGTGTGTGTGCATGTGTACACAAAAAAAAAGAAAATAACTACACTACTATTGGCTGCGGTTATAACCCGTAGCTATAAGTCTTTAGCTATCCCCCTTGGACTGTGCGACCATGGACAAGATGGAGTTCCACCGTGACACCATATATGCAGGAGTATTTTCGTATGCAAATAGTGTGTCCGTACAAAATAATTTAGTCATGAAAAGTAAAGTCTGGTAGCGTGTTGAAAAGACGGCGGGTAAAACGTGGGTTAATTGCCGGAAATTTCCCGAATGATTTTTCTGGAGAAAGATGCTCCTGTGCTCTCAAAGCAATATAACTTATAGTGCTACATGTTGCATTGAGACACTTTAGAAAGTTCAATACATTTATCTAAACGGTTCATTAGGCTCAGTGAACATACCATGGGCTACCATGCCAATACTACACGTATCCCAAAAAATAATAACCAATTGATAAGTGGTCTTTAATTCGGATGGCCAAGATCATCTACATAAAATGGTTCCGCTTTTTTTAGGCAATTGCAAACCTACATACAGGGCTTCAAAAACGGATGGCTGTAGAAAATTACATCCGTACGAGTTTTTTATGGTAGCCTACGAAATGTGTTCTAGACCTAATGAACAGTTCAGATCAATCGAATGGACTATCCAAGTGAACCGCTGCAACTAGAAAACGACTGGTGGATGCAACAACGGGGACTTGTTTGGTGTTCCGCAAGGACATCCGAACATCGAGTATGTTGATCGTTGCTTCAGTTAGACTGGTGGGTCCACCGGATGAGCAGCTTGGACTATCACACGTGTGTCGCATTTACGTGTTTGAGAGGATTGGCAACAAAGGACACACAAGCGTGGCGTAAGGCGGGACACGATTTGGGGTGCCCTTGCGCGACTACAAAAAGCCTTATCTGAGATTAGTACGCACGCAACCGACGCATCGGTACGGACCCCAGACGCAACCGCGCGTCGTAGAGCGTGCCGTTTGGCTTCCTTGCGTACCTCATGTAGGTACACTCTGCGGTAAGTTTCTGGAGGAAATTTTTGACGTGCATAAAATCCAATCCGTTCATCAGTAATAAAGTACCTTTTTTCACCTATATCCTAAAAATCATTATGATTCGATAGTTATCCATCTTAAAACTATACAAAATCATTAAATTCTCGTTATATGCCTACATGAGTTTTTAAAAACTGAGTTTTTGGATGATCCTTTTGAAATGATAATAAATACCAGATGAATGGATTGGATGGGGTTCTAACACCACGGTAGGCTCCACAAAAAACTAATGTTGGACATCCCGTTCCAAATATTTCCTATGGTGTGGCCTACCTAAGTTTTAAAATCCTGATTTTTGGGTTTCATAGTTTTAACATGATATTTTCTACCTGATGGACGGCTTGGATCTAATTAAAATTCCACTCACTTGGCGCTCGATTAGCGGGAGATACCGAGGCATGGTTACCATTAGACCCTACGTGAGGCAGACGATAGCGACTCGCATGACCCGCTTCCGGGAACGGATTGGCTACTCCCCCTGCCACCAGCCCCGTGGCCGGTGGTCGGTGCTCTGTGGGCCCCACAATGACGTAAGTTCTTCATCCATTCCGTTCATTCATTTTTAAAGATCATTTTAACGGTTGATACAAAAA
Source organism: Magnolia sinica (assembly GCF_029962835.1). Taxonomy (NCBI): domain Eukaryota; kingdom Viridiplantae; phylum Streptophyta; class Magnoliopsida; order Magnoliales; family Magnoliaceae; genus Magnolia; species Magnolia sinica. The sequence continues at coordinate 79,513,514 of NC_080582.1, forward strand.
ATTATAATAATATAAATCTCAGGTGAACCACACCATATGAAAACAAGAGTGATTGGATATCCACCATTAAAATCCTCCTAAGGCCCAATGTACTGTTTATTTGACATTTATTTGACATCCAATATGTTCATTAAGTCATACAGACCCAGATGAAGGGAAAAAACAAAGATCAGCTTGATCCAAAACTTTTATGCCCCCAAAAAGTTTTTAATGATCGAAATTCATTCAACACTGTTTCTGTTTCCTGTAATGTGGTCCACTTGAGATTTGGATGTACCTCGTTTTTTCTACCAACCAATAAAATGATCTATAAAAATAGATGGACGGCATGGATGAAACACATACATCATGGTGGGCCCACAGAGCACCGAACACCAACCATTGGCTGGTGGCAGGGGGAGTAGCCAATCCGTTTCCCCGGCTTCCACAGGAATCACAGGTCAAAGAAAATACGCACCTCGCATATTGTAAGAACCCCCTCTCATAATTAAGGAATTATCACATACTCCCTGAAATCTGGCATTTTTCATTTTCTGCTCCTTTTCGGACATTTGTATGCCCCTTGCCCGTCAGTCAGTATGAATGGCCGCTACTTTTGAGTACGTTGCCGTCTCTTGCAGTGAATTGACGAATATGCCCTCGGTGGAATATATTTGGCCGGATGCAAATTTCGCTAAAATGTATAGCCAGGATCATTTATATAATAGTAGGTTTAATCAACCGTTGGGATTCCTGAGTATTGATTATGATAAAAGGCATCATGTTATCCTAACCATCCTATCTGTACCTTAGAAAACGAATGACTACAGTTATTTTATAATTGTTTTAATTATTTAATTTATTTTATTCGTATTAAAAAATATAACACCTTTTCAAAAGTCTTGGTTGGTTGTATCCATGAACTGTCGGATGTAGTCAATGTAGCTCTATAATGCACCATGAGTTCTAGTAAGGAGTGCAACTTACGTGACCAACCTAGGTTGGGAATCCATCCATGACCAAATTGAGCTCCAACCTAAGCTTAATTTAAGGTATTGAATATTCAACCCTAATCCTCACGGGAAAGGAAAAATAAAAAATAAAAAAATAAAAAAAATTCAACCCTAATCTAAGCCCAACCTAAGCTACCCATACCTCTTACCCAACCCAGAATCCATTACTACACTAGTGGTCCACTATATATTTATTATATGACATATATAAAGCTAATCTGAGATAAGTCAGGTTGGGTTGGGTTAGTTAACAACCCGACTTAAGGTGTTTTTAGTTGGTTGTAAATATATGCAAATGATGGTAAATAGATAATGATGACTCACTATTATACATGTATTTTATTCATATTGTCCATTCATTTTATCAACTCATTTTAAGGTTCTCTAACCTAAAATTATGGTTGTACACAAGTCAAGTTAGCTTGGTAAACTCGCTCAATTTGACAGGAAAAGCTCGACTTGTCTAGGCTTGAAATTGGATTTGAACCGAGTCGAGTGGGTTTTTAGAGCTTGAAAATATTTCAAGGTAAGTTTGAGCTTGCCTAAGCTTGACTCGACTCGGATCGAACCTCGACTTAAACCGACTTGGATCGAATTAGCTCGGTGACTCGGTTATTTTGATATGGATTATGCTCTCTGAGTGTTTGATGAAATGACTCAACAAAGTGTTGGAAAGGAATGAATGGATACGTTGGGTGTTTGATTTTGATGCTGCTTGCCAAGTGTTTGATTTTGATGCTGCTCTCCCGGTGTTTGATGAAATACCTATAAAAATGTTGTTACTGCTCTGTATTATTTGATAAATTTAAGGTGCATTCTACTTGTTTGAGAAAATGTTGCACAGGCTCGAACTCGACTTGAAATGGCCAGAGTTGCTGATCGAACCGAGTCGAGCCGAGTTCGAGCTAAGGTTAGCTACTAGTCAAGCCGAGCCGAGTTCAAGCTAGGGTTAGCTACTAGTTGAGCCGAGCCGGGTTCAACTCATTTACAGCTCTACCTAAAATTGAGGTGGATTCAAAACTTCTTAAGCTCCCAAAGAGTTTTCAATTATATAATTCCGTACCCACTATTTTCTATCATGTGGTCTACTTGAGCTTTGGATGCTACATCTTTTGGCAGGTGCCTTAGAATGATATGAAAAAATAAAATAAAATGAATAGGCAGAACAAACAGAACACAGACACTAATGGCCAGGCCCACGTATTATAAGGTTGAGTTTTGCCTTAATTGTTATAATTATTATTTTATCATCATTTACTAGTATTTACACCAAACCAAATAAGTTGTACAAGTGAAATATATTAATTCAAATTAAATCATCCAAGTGGTGGGACCTACTATACATATGCCATTGTACCAAATCTGATTGGTTGACAAAGCCTAACCTTTGATTTGTGGACACTTGATTCGTGAGAATTTGAAGTATTCCTTATTTATCCCATTAACTGGCACATCAATGTCCCCTGATAAACAGCTAAGTAACCTATTTAGCGAAACGTTTTGATTTGTGATTCATATACAGTAGTATACGCCTCACCATTTAAACGGTCTGGCTTATGCCAGCGTCTATTTTTTTAAGTGCCTACCTATCAAACATCATGCTCTAGTATAAAAAATACTCTTATATCAATAAATGCTATTATGAATACTAAAGGAAAGATTACATCATCATTCAATGCCACCTTTTATAAATATAGGAAATATAAAATCCTTTGGACAGATGCCTTCCTACCTGGCAGATTTTTTCTTGGACGCAGATTGCCCACTAAGCTAAGTGGGGCCCACAGTTATGTTTTTGAGATATTGGACAAAAAAAAAAAAATGAAGCAAATACAAAACTTAAGTGGACTGCAAGATGGACCAAAACAAAGTGGGCAGGAAAATGTCCACCGTTGAAGCCTCTCCGGTTTAACTGAGATCTTTGGGTGCCATTCATATCTTTCATAAGGTCATTCCTACTGAGGTAAGTGAAAAAACAAAATATTTGCCTGATCCAAAACTTATATAGTTTTTTTTTTTTTGGCAGCCCACTTGAGTGATGGATATATCTCCTTTTTTGGGCCATGTCCTAAAATCATATGAAAAAATGAATCAATGGGTTAATATCTAACAAACATCATGGTACTTAGCTTCCCGTCCCATGAAGTTGCACAAACATCACGGTAGGCTCCACCTAACTTCCCGTGTTTGGTAAAGTTGCCTTTCAAAGAAATTCAAGTCGTTTCTTCTTTTGCTTTACCATTTATTAAAAGTTCGTAGTTTCCTCACCTTAAAAGAAGTTACACGTTTCTTCTTTTTCTATACCACTTCTAAAAAGTTATTAGCAATTGAAACCTTTCCTCACCTTACAAGAAGTTACCCAAAAGAGAAACGATGATGCTTTGGGAAAGCGTGATGGACGGGAACGAATTGCCTCCTCCCTGACTTCTATGGGTTTTATCAGTGTCATTCATCCATTTTTCTAGGTTAACTTCTTAGAAAGTAAGTAAGAAGAAACCCTCTTATTATTAATTAAGATTGTTTTCAAATTATTTAAATATATTGGCAGTGGTATGGAATTCAGCCGCCTGATGCACGTGTAAAGATATATGCATGTCAGAATCAATTGGATCTAGTTCAAACCAAAACTATTGACCCTTTTTGTTGAAATAGAGCAGTGCTTAGTTGGGAATGTGGTGTACCATCTATTGAGCCAACTATTAAGTGCTATATCATGCGATTTGTGGAGATTGGGGATATTTCTCAAATGAGTCCCTTTTACCTTAAAAATCAAGGACTTTTAAGGGTACAACAATTGCGTGATTGAGCAAAAATATATTAGAAATGAATGTGCAAAGTTGAAAATGGATGTAAAAAGATATGAATTTACTATTGAAGTTGAAATCACTGACCTGGCTAAATGCATCGGAGTGCTTCGTAGAGCAGTGTGCTAATGAGTGATTAACACTGACTATTACAAGCTACTATTGACTTGGTATACAAGCATAGGTGGGTGATTCCTAGAGTTAAGTTTTTCCTTTAGGTCCGACACATAGGCATGAGATGGAAGGGAATTACCGCTAAAACTTCTTAGAAATAAGTTTTTCTTTCAAGTCCAGCACGTAGATAACAGATGAAAGATAATTACAACTAAAACTAAATATAGAGAAATAAACTGCTCCTAAAGACTAAGGATATATAACCGGTTTGATGCTAGTTGATAGAGTTGTTGTTGGATCCGGCCCTTCTCTTTGTACATTCCTCTATTATTTATAGAACTTTTGGTGTAATCGTGATAATAACAATTGCCTACCTGGCCATTCCTAATATCGTTAACTGTACAGTAATGTTTATCCCTTTATAATTTATTATTATTATTTTTATTTTATTGAACTAGCCCTCTGCCGAAAGCATTTTATCCTGTTAATAACTTTCTCCACGTTCTCTAGTACTAAGGTCGCACTGACGGTGGACCGAGAATCCTAATCTCAAAATTACGTGCACGGCAGGCCCTTTCGAGGATTACTCATATGTCGCCCATAAAACAGATATATCATTTCTACCACGTGGCCTCCTACACCATTCATCTTGGTCCACCCAGATCATGCCCAAACAATTAAAGAAGAAATGGGGCAGATTGAATGCTCAAATGAACTACACCATAGGAAGCACCATTGATAATGATGTCCACCGTTGAAACCAAGAAGTTTTTAATTATGAGTGTTCAATCTAGACTTTGTGGTCCGGTTGAGCTTTGGATTTGCATCATTTTTCGGTTCATACCCTAAAATGATATTCCAAAATGGATGGATGGCATGGATAAAACGCATGCATCACAGTGGGGCCCATTTAACCCAATCATCCATCAAGTCAAAGAGGCCAAATTGTGCGTCTAAGTTCAGATGTAAAGTGATACAAAATATATTCCTATTTGATTATCTAAGTATAATAATAATAATAATAATAATAATAGTCCTATTTCAACAAACATTTGTCTCTTAATTAGAAGTCAGCATTGCTCAGCCAATTTAATTTTGGTTTGCAAAGTTTAGAGTGTATAATTTGATTTAAATATTTATTCCACGTATATAATTTTTAAGTGCGTGCGTATTAAGTGTCATATGTTAGAGTAGACAGGTGAAATAAAAAGGGTGGATCGTCTGTGCTGAAGGCACAGTGAATTCCTGTGCCGCCTCTTCTTATTAGTCCACGTCACCAGTTATAACGTAGATGAGTTCAGGTGATAAATCTTAAAAATAAAAGCTAAAAGTTGCAGGAAGTGGAGTGGATTGCGTACTCACTCAGTAGGTTTAGCGTACTGAGTAAAGTCTGTGGGGCCTACTGTGATTTGTGTTTTATTCACTCCGTTTCATCAATTTTAACAGATAATTTTAAGGTTTTAACCTAAAACTGAAGCACATCAAAAGCCCAAGTGCACCGCACCACAGGAAACAGTGTGAATTGAGCATCTACTGTTGAAAAATTCATGGGAGCCATAGAAGTTTTGGATCAAGCTCCTTCATCCATGTCTCCATGATCTCATGAACAGTCTGGATGATAAATAAACATCAATGTGGGCCCTATGAAGGTTACAACAGTGAAAATCATTATTCCCACTGTTTCATGTGGTGTGGTCCACTTAAACTTTGGATATACTTCAATTTTGGGCTCAACACCTAAAATGAGCTGAAAAATTGGAAGGACAGCGTGGATAAAACACATACCTTCACGGTAGTCTAACATGGTTTCCTTTGTATGATAAAAGCATACTGGAATCCGAATTCAAAAATACATACGTATTTAGACTTAGGGCCTGCTTCTTAAATCCCAACTGATCTGAAACCTGAAATCTAAATCTGAAGTCCAAAAATCTGTTTGGTAAATGGTTGAAAGAAGAGCCTAAACTTAAAAATCAAGTATGGCATCTAAAACATCTTTCAAATGTTTGAAATTTGTTAATTTTACACATTCACATATTTTTTCTATTTGAAGATGTGGGTGGGATCCATGATTATAGATCCCACCATGATATATGTGCCTTATCCATGCCATCCATCCATTTTGAAAACTCATTTTAGGGTATGATAAAAAAATAAAGCTGATCTAAATCTTAGGTGGACCATAATACATGACACAATAGTAAATCACCATTAAAATCTCTTCATGACCCACGAAGGTTTTAGATGAAGCTGATGTTTGTGTAGTCTCTTCATCCACGTCACAAATTTGTTTTATGACATTATCAAAAAATGAAATAGATCTGATTACCAGGTGCACCGTACCATAGGAAACAGTGTTGAGTGACCATTAATGGGCCACAAAAGTTTTGGATCAATCTGATATATTTTTTTTCCTTTCAACCAGGCTTATGTGACATTATCAATAGATTGGATGGTAAATAAATACTATGGAAACACCGGGGTGCACCCTAAGAAGTTTTTAATGGTAGGACAATCAATCACCATTGTTTCTTATGGTATGGTTCACCACTGTTTCTTATGCTATGGTCTACTTAGTAATTGGATCTGCTTCATTTTTGGAATAATGTCCTAAAATGATTCGGAAAAATGGACAGACAGAGTACATACATGATACATAGATCAAGGTGGGCCCCACAGTTAGGGCTACACTGTCTTGGGTGAGGCTAGGGTGTCACGTCCTAAAATTTGGCATTCGGGTACCGAGACTATAACACCACAGTCCTCACACCTAGGGCCCACCACGTTGTTTATTTGCCATTCAACCTGTTCATAAGGTCATAAGGACTGAGATGAAGGGAAAACAAAAATATCAGATTGATCCCAAACTCCTATGACCACCTCACAAAGGACTTGGATGAAAGGAAAACACAAATATCAATTGGATCCATTTTGCTAAGATCATTTTTTAAAATGAGGTAGATCCAAAGCTCAAGTAAACCACCTCACGGAAAGAGGTAGGATGATGATGTCCACTGCTTAAACCCTCTTAGGGCCATCATGATGTTTATTTACCATCCAACCTGTTCATGAGGTCGTAAAGACTTGGATGAAAGGAAAACACAAATGCCAATTTGATCCAAAACTCTACCGGCTCAAGAAGTTTAAGAAGTTTTTCCCACTACTTTCTATCCTTCAATTTTGGAATCATGCCCTAAAATGAGTAGGCAAAACGAATGGACAGTATGGATAAAACACATGCACCATGGTGGGTCTCACGGAGTCCTTACAATACTTGCCCACACGGTGGGTCCCACAAAGTCCTTACACCATGGTGGATCCCACACAATCCTTACACCACCGAAACTAAATATACAATTTGGCTGGTGACCCAGCAGGGGCCAGCTAGCTGGTGTCAAAGCTCTGTTGGTCCCCACCATGATGTACTAGTTTTATCCACGCTGTCCATCCATTTTTTCAGCTCATTTTAGTGCATTAGACTTGAAATGAAGGGCGGAGCTTCACTAGCCCCACCATGATGTATGTGTTAGCTAGATCCATTGTCCATTCATTTTTCTATTTTAAGACATGATCCAAAAAAAATGCAGATACAAGGCTCAAGTGGACCACGCTAAGGAAACAGTGGGAACTGAACATCTATTTTTGAATCTTCTTGGGCCAAAACAGGCTCAGATCTGATATTTGTGTTTTCCTTTGTACACGTCTCCATGACTTTATGAACAGGTTAGATGGAAAATAAACATAAAGGTGTGCCAACAAAAGGTATCAATGTTAGTTTTTAATCCCCACTTCTTTCTTTGTTGTGATCCATCTGACTCGTTTTGGGGCTCATGCCCTAAAATGGACAGACAGTGTGCATCTAAAACATGCATTATGGTGGGCCACAAAAGTTCCACATTATGGTGAGCCCACAGAAATTCCGTATGTATTTTTATTTTTATTTTTCTTTTTAATTTTTCTCAACTGATGTCAGCTGATGTAATTAGTGCTGATGGGGACCAATGAAAAGGAAAGGCACTGGAATCCATTATGCTTTCAACACAGACAATCTGCCCTCTGACGAATGAGTGCTGATGGAGACGAATAAAAAGGAAAGGCACTGGAATCTCCTGTGCCTTTAACACAGGTAATCCACACACAAGGAATTTGAATATCTTAGACCCATCATTCTTTATGCCAATTGGCATCTTTGACTACTCAATCAGGTCCACTCACTTATTGCCCTTTTCATCGACAACACATGCAACACTTTTATAAAATAATCTATGATCAAAAGAAAATTGATGGATAAAATTGTCTAATAGGCTTGATATTTGAAATGTGGGCCATTCTTTTGAGGGCAGTGTATATGGATCGACCTGACTGATAATTCATCCTATCATGTGAATCACCCATTGCAAAGTTCTCTATTAGTTTAATGTTAACCGTCTGTCGCGGGAGGTCCGCATAAGTGGACCCTCAGGATTTGAGGATATTACCATGGAGTCTTCACTTTGATAAGCTTGACTTTTGCTAAACAGTTTTAGTCATAGTTCGATCATGATTATATTTGCCTAACTGTATGGTTGTTATGGGCTTGGTTTTGAGTTTATAGATTTCAGTGTAAAACACAATGAAAATTAAAGGTTTTCGAAATTTTAATTTTTAATTTTGACAGGATATCTTCAGTTAGAATAGCTTATGTTTCTCATAAAAAAAATCTAATTTCTAATTATATCTGAAACATATAATATTGTTGATTGATGTAACTGTTGATCTCCTAGCGCGTGGAGCCTTGATGTATTATAGGTGGAGGGTGAAAACCCACGTTAGGATCATTAGTAAGGCCTAAGATCGGACCCGAGCCATATGAGATGTGGATTCTACGTTTAAGGAGGAGCATACCATGTGAAGGGGGGGGGGGGGGAGATGTGGTTGTGCACCCTTTCCTCTCTCTCTCTCTCTCTCTCTCTCCAACCCTCAAGTTGGAACATAAATGGAGCTTAGAGCTGGGCATTGAGTTGAGTCAGACCGAGTTAAGGCTGACTCGACTTGATTTGATTTTGAAATAGGCTTGACCTGAACTCGACCTGACTTGGTACCAAGTCCAGCGTGCCTGACCCGATCTGAGTCTGGGTCTAGCCTATACTAATCTGGAACAAGTTCGGCCTGGTCAAAAGTACTGAGTAGGGTCAAGTTGGCATTGAATCAGATCAAGAGATGAGGGAGGGAGTGTTCACTCCCCAAGTATAGGGTTGTGATGTAGTAATAAACTCGGTAAGACCGAGGTCGAATCCACAGGAACTGATACTTGTACGTTATCTGAAACCAAGTAGATCTAGAACTAGACTAAGATGCGATCTAACCAAATAGAATTTTAAGGAATAATTGTGAAATAATTATCTAAAACTTTAAGAAATTCAGAGGAAGGAAACTAGGGACTCAGAGGATCCACTTGTAGAGATCAGGGAGATCTTATGCCTGCATCAAGATTATGGAATTCAAACTGAACTTACTTGATCTGGTTTTCAAGAGATGAAAGGTATATGAATTAGAATGGATTCCGTCATCTAACCATGCCCAGGAGACAAAGCAAACAACAGGATTAAACTAATTACCAACCAATCAACAATGTATGAGGATCAGGAAGGGTACTGTCATCCTACCATGCCCATGGAGCAATGATAAACAACAGGGCTTCCTGACTTCATAAACATAAAAAAGGAAAGAAATATTCAAAGCCATTGCAAAACCATTGTAATTTCAGTCACAACAGACCATTAAAGACTAATAAAAATATTCCTTATAATAATCATCAAAGAACAAATTCAGTTCATGCATTCATATTTAAAGCATAAAGTAGTCTCCCATCTCGCTACAGGCTTCACCTCTTAGCCCTAGCTAAGAGGTTTAGCCAACCATGATTAGGAAAAAATCCTTAGGGTTCATAAGAATAGAAGAGATCAACAACCCAGAAAAATAAGAAAAAGAAAAAAAAGAAAATCAGGCAAACACTTCCCTTTCTTTCTTCATTCCTTCACATGCGCCAGAACGAGCACCCCCCTTAGTGCAGCAGCAACCCCGTCCAGCCTTACACGCCCAGCAGCTGCCCACGGCTGCACTCTCTTCTCGGCTGCACCCAGCCGACCTCCGTTTGATCTCCCTCTCTTCTCGTTTTTTCCTTTTCTTCCTTCAATCCTCCAAAATGAGCACACCCAGAATTTCCTCCCGTTTCAGGCCTTCCGATCCCTCTCAATCCTCTCTCTTTTTCCTCATATAGAGCAGGAGGTCCGTGCGGAAGGCTGGAGTCCGCGGACGAGTTGGCTGCGGAAACGTTCTTCACGCACAGCAGCCAAACTCGGAGTCTTCCCCTCTTCTTCTTCTTTGTTTTCCTTCTAAAAGGACAACGTCCTTTGGGAGATTTTCGGCAGACCTACATGATGAACGGCTCGGATCAGCCGTCCGATCGCCCCCACGAGCGCACAACTCGCCGTGAAAACCGGACGGCGTCGGTTGCGAAACAGAGTGCGTTACGCACTTACGCTGGCTGATGGTGGGGCCCACATGGCTTTCATTTTGGGAAATCCACACCGTCCACTGGTTTTCCCTCAAAATTTCAGTAAGGAAGGGCTGGTTCTTGTCGAGTTTTGGTGTGGTCCACCGATGCTTTCATTCAACCGTTCGTCCCATGTTTTGGGCAGTATTCTCCTGTGTATGCGAGCATAAATCAGAAAAGACCTTATATGTACGGTCGGTTTGACCCTCTGAAACAGATGGACGGTCCCGATCATCTTTTTGGTGGCCCATATTGAGATGGTGGACGGACAGTTCGTCCGTCTATTGTAAACGGACACGGACTCTGCTGCGTTTGGGCGGATATTTCGGTCAAACGCCCGTTTGACTGCTTCCTTTGCTCGGTACACTGCAATGGTACAGCCCTGTGCACTCCCACGTACGCACGGTGGGTCCCAGCCTCATGCATGTGAGAAATCTGATCCGTGCAACCTCTTTTTCATTTAATTTAAGCAGTTGAGACAAAAAATGGAGCATATTCATACATCAGGTGGGCCCCACTTAAGGATTTAAGGGGCTGATCTATTCATTTGGCCACTTCCACAGCGATCCAATCGTTGATTTTTGATTTGTACGGCTTATTTAAGGTCTTCAGGCCAAATATGGAGTTTCGAGCTGAACGGATGGTGGGAACCCTGTGATCTTGTACTCTGTACCAATTTCAGGCTACTTGAGCATTAGTTTCTTGATTTCCTTGGATCCCTGGCGTGCAAATATGCCGATCTTGGTCTCCTGGGGTCCATCCCATGCTTTGGTGTCATCAGAGCATTAAATCCATGCTTTAAGCATCCTTTTTCAGTCCATGCTCGTACATACACTCTGTATTACAAACACGATTAATCAGGCCATTAAGCGGTATCATGCGTGTAAATCTATGCAACAACTGGGTCTGATATGTAATATTTGACCCTCAACAGGGAGGGAGTGGAAGAGAGAGAGAGAGAGAGAGAGAGAGAGAGAGAGAGAGAGAGAGAGAGGAGGAGGAGGAGGAGGAGGAGGAGGAGGGTGGTGATGGTGGTGGGTGGCTATCGGGCTTGAAAGAGGAGGGAGGGAGGGGGAGAGAGAGAGAGAGAGAGAGGAGGAGGAGGGTGGTGATGGTGGTGGGTGGCTATCGGGCTTGAAAGAGGAGAGAGAGAGAGAGAGAGAGAGAGAGAGAGAGAGAGAGAGAGAGAGAGGAGGAGGAGGAGGAAGGAGGTGAGGCTGCTGGGCTTGGAAGATGAGGATGAGGGAGGGAGAGAGAGAGTTTGGGATTGGGTCAGGGTCGGGGTTGGGTGCGGTGGGTAGGGTTAGAGATACTTATAAATTATGTTTTTTTAATTTATTTTATTTTTTATATACATACTCGAATCTAAGTCGAGTCGTGTTTCGGATCAAATTGAGTTTGACCGGATCGACTTCCAGGTCAAGTCGGGTTGAGTTAGTAACTCGGACTCGACTCGATTTGAGTTCGGATTGGGCAAAGACTACTTGGTTTGGAACAATTCACTCATTCGGTTCGGATCAAGTCGGGTTTGAACGAGTCAGACTAGTTGAGTCAGGCGAGTCGAGTCGTCCCGTGCCCAACTCTAATGGAGCTTGGGCATTTTAAGATTTTTCTTACCTTAACCCTCCTTTCTATATATGATATTAAATAAGGAGTAAATTAGAATTTTAAGAGGTGTAACCAATATAGTACTCCATCACTCTACACGTTTCTATGTACATTACCATGAAGGAAACATATTTCTTTTTAATCCATGTACCCTAATTGTTTAAATGCATCCAATATTTGTGATCACCATCTTTGAGTAATTTCATGCTATCTCAAGGAGTTGATTAACAGATCTTAGTTATTGGATGTCCATTAAGTAGGGTTGAAAACAAATCGATTAAAACTCAAAGTTAATGGTTGAAAACCTATGATCAGCCAATTCAAAATGTAACACCTTGTACTTTTCAGCACTTAGGGTCACCATGGAGATTTAAGTTAATTTACACGTGTGTAGGAACGCACGTAACTTACCTTACATGTCATCATTCGGTAACTCTCGAACTATCCATCTTGACCATCTAGTGTAGTGTTTATTATATATCAAGTCATCTGGCTGTCGATTCTTAAGATGGACCATCACATCATCATTGAAGCCTGTTTTTAGGATTTTAAACTTTTAAGATAGATGAAACTAACCACCCATGATTTAACTTCAAGGTGTGGATCATCAGATTCACCATTCATCGGGTTTCCACCATCCCGTTGGATGAACCATCCTTTGAAGACAAAAATCAAATTATTCGATTCTAGGTCAACCCCTATATCGCACCTAAACATTCTTTAGGATCCTTGGAACCCTTTTCAACCGCTAATGTTCAAATGTGGATGATCCGACCATCAGATCAACATAAATCCACAATTAGAAATTGAAGTTTAGAGGTATGGAATCCACTCTAGGGCAATGCATGCACACAATGTATGAACACCCACTGTACACCGGACCACAACCCTGGCCAAGCGGGCGCTAACCCGAAAACTTCTAGAGGAGGTAGTTTTCTTCTTTCCCTTCTTACATTCCTGCTCGTGTGCCATTAAATGGATAAAATTCATTGTGTGATCAGTGGTCCACCTTTATTAATCACGTAGAAGATCTGATCCATCCATTAGGTCCATAACATGTCATGGGATGATATCACGCTAAGTGACCACCTAATTCAGAAAACCAACCGCTAAAAATCCATTGATAATCAAAAGAAAGAGGATCCAGTCATTAGACCAATGTAAGTCAACATTTAAAGACCACAACTCCCTTGATATGGCCCACCCGAGCTTTGGATCTACCTCATCCTTTGTTAGGGGCCCCATTTGGACCCGAGGGGCCCGATGGTCGAAGTAGATTTCTCACGAACATCGTGTGGACCCCATTTTTTGGGTCCGTATGTACACAATCCACGTGCACCCGCTGTGCACCGAACAAAAAATCGGGTCAAACAACATTTGACTTGAAACCTTTCGTAAAAGAGAAAATTTCTCTCTGTCGTCTGATTTTCCTGCCAGCAGCCGATTCAAACGGACGACACAACTAGCCCATCATGATTACCTTGGAAGGATGATTTAGACTGTCCATCGTGACCGGACAACAAATCCAACCAGGGCCACTTGTTGGTGAGGCCCCATGCACTCATATGAGAGCACAGACGTGGGAACAGTGAGAGGTGCATGCACAACTCCCCTCCTAAAAAAGGCAATTTTCTTTGCTGCTATGTTGGCAATCCGAGGCAACAACCTGCCTTTAATCTCAGCCGCTCGTTTGAAGCCTATCTCAGTGCTTCTTTTGGTGCCAAAAAAGGGCAGACAATCGACTGTGAGACAAAACTAGCGTGGGAAGCCTTTCCACTTCGGGAAAGTCACGCTGGCACGATTCGAGCCTTCTGCTAAGCTCTGTAGATAGATCTCAAACGTTCCCACTAGGGTAGCAACGACTCTATCCAAAAAGAGCTTCTCATCTCGCGAGAAGACAATAAGCGGCGAAAAATATCGCGAATAAGGGGAAAACTGCAATGATTGGTGGGATTGGTGGCCTGCACAATGATTAATGGTCCCATCCGACCCATTCAAACGGCCCAGATCACCTTGTTAGGCCATGGATGAAAATTGGTCATTAATATCCACCTCATCTTCTCCGTTAAGCTGAAAAACCCACCATGATGGTGTGGGCCCCATTTGTAAATCGAAGATGCTTGTCCGGTGGGCCACAGTGATGGAAATCCATCCCTCATAGTGGATTGATCCCATGCATACAGGAAACAAAGACGAGAGCAAGAGTGTGGCCACCCCATCTTGACCGTTCGCTGTAACGGCCAAGGGCGGGTGCGAGTGAGCCCTAAGCCTATAAAAGGGGCCCTGTTTTCTCGGGATTCCCACCAAGGTGTTGAGGGGTAGAGAGAGAATAAGAGAGAAAATAGGAGAGAAAAGAGGGAGAGAATTTGAGTGTTGGCGCTGAGCTCGGTGCTGCATTGCACCGATTCGACCAGGCCAGCTTGTTCGGGTCGAGTTAGGGCGAGTTCAGAAGCCCTGGTTCTGGGAAATACCAGAAGAAAGGAGAGAGAGAGAGAGAGAGAGAGAGAGAGAGAGGATAAAGTGTGAGCACTGTCACCACACTCGCTGCCCTGCTACGTTGAATCGACACAGTCGACTCGAACTAGACTGACTCAGGGTGAGTTGGGAGCCCTGTGCTAGAAACAGGAAGGAGAGAAACGAGGAGCGAGAGGGGAGGTTGTTGCTCGTGCATAGGGAGTCTGTCAGATCGACCTGACTCTCTGAATTGACCCTCTTAGCCACCAGGCCAAAACAGCGACTCGGTTGACTGTTGACTTCGGACAGGACTTGTTCAGGTAATGCTCGAACGGTTGTCTCTGGGTAGAGTAAGTGGGTTCACCTATTTAGATTCGCCCAATGAACCAAGCTTGGGATAGTCAGCAGCAACGGGTGAAGCCATTTGCCGAGCAAGCTCTCCAAGCCATCAGGCCGTGGCACCAGGTGTCGCCCGGGGTCATCCTTGGAACACGACTGGGATCTAACTCATGCCAGTCCAACCCAGCGTGGCACAACCAGTTTGATCCGGCTGGTGCAACTGAGTTTGGAAAACCCATTTTAACAAACGCAAGGCCAAACTCGGTCGCCCAATGAGTTCTGGGCTAAGTCGGGACTGAATTTGGCTCCTGTCTGACACGTTGCTATTGGGGCCCCAAGCCAGGGCTTGAACCACCAGCTAGAGTGCCGCCTTCCCTGGTTCATGGTCCTTACTGAGTCAAGATGGAGGACAACTCGACTCTAGGGCTGACTTAGTGGGCCATGTTAATGCAAACGGTCCAACCAGAAATCGGGTCCACACCAACCCTAGTTAACTCTTTTTACGACTCTGCCATTGAGAAAATGGCCATTGGTGTGATGACTCAAACCGAGTCAACTCGGGTTGGCCCAATTGGGTATCTCTGGGTTCAGTTCTCAAGAATGGAGTTCATTGAGGGACTGATGGCGCAAGTTCCTAACACTACTAAACTACTAGACTGATGGATAACGATGTAGGCTAATTAACAAGAAGTAAGTTAATTCTCTAACCCTTCATTGATTATGATGAATCTTAATCCTATTTCAATGATAGGTGATCTAACTCTTCAAAAGAAAGCCCTAGGTACCTGTGAAGTAAGTGTGTCCTCGTGAGAGGTGATGATATCTTCCCCTTGAGCTTTCCATTTCCAAATTAGTCTAAGGGATTGTTTCTATTTGAATCACAGTTGTTATTTTATAATTTGTGATCTCTTACACTAGTTATTGAATCTTAAGAAATAACTTACATTTGAACTACAACTGATAGTTTGTAAACCATAATCACATGCAATAGTTATTAAATCTTACATATTAGTTTCCATTTAAATTCCAATTGATAGCTTATGCCTATGATTTATGATCTCTTGTAATAGTTATGAATTTTATTATCAACATTTATCTTGCATGTTGTATCTATACACTTTCTCGTGCTTATGAATTGCTTGTGAGTCGCTTATGGAATTTGAATCACTGCATCTATTAGTAGAAAGCTCCACTTATGTATATGAACCCACATTTAGGATGCAACGGTATGAAGTGTGTTAGAAATGGACCCTCGACTTGGAGGTTATCTTGGATGGTGGAATATTAACGTGGGTTTACCGTCCATAGGTTGTTGTGCCTATGTAGCCTTTGGGTATAAAATTTTTACCGCCTTGATTTAATATTGGTCTACATGACCTCTTTGCCACTTTGACTTAACGTTTACTTCGTATGACATTTTTACTGTTTTGATTTGGTGTTTGTCTTACGTGACCGTTTGGCCACTTTGATTTGATATTTACCCTATGTAGCTTTGACTATTCATTCCCATATAATCATGCCATGGTAAGTCCCACATATTGAATTATAATTGGCCACTAGTCGATGAGCTTCAATTAAATATCCTAATGTGGGAGTCTCATGAGCCGGGGATGGTGGTATGGGATACTATGCCCAAGCTGTCGGCCTACGCTGGGTGCCGAGCCCTCCTTAATGACCTTTGAGCATTATTAAATTGGCTGGTTGTAATCGGAATAATAATGGTTGGGCTAATCATGTATTCGTAGCATACGGGAGATGACGGACGACTAATTCTGAATGCTGTAGCACATGCCCTTAGTTGTGGTATCATTTCGCTAGCTCTTAGACCATTGACTATCAACTCACTTTTGATTAGTTTGGCATTACGTACATATAAGATGTACTTTCGCTGGTGACCGATCACATACATAGGTTTTGCCTAAAAGCTAACTGGATAAACATCCCCAGTTGATGTGCATTCACACATTTATACATTTAAACAATACTGCATTACGTATTGTTTTGAATGCCTTATTCTTTAAAACTATGCTTGACTAATGCGGCAGTGTGTAATCTTGAAGAAAATTTACACTGAGTTGGTCACTCATTCATCGAATATATAACCGTACAGGTAGTGCAGGTAGCTTAAATGATATTCATGTTCAAATTGATGAGGAGCATGGTACAATTGCTAGGGATGCGTGGGTGTGTCTTCTAAGAGAAGCCGCATCATCTTGTGGCTCAAGTTCATATGTATTTTATTATTTCACATGCGTTAAATCGTGTATTTCTTGTAATTGTTAACATAGAGACATTGGTTTGTGTAAGTCATTTGGGTAGCCGCTCGTATATATTGAATGTGTATGAAAATTCCCTTTATGCTTGATTTGTTTATCTTCTGCTAAACTGCTAACTCTAAAAAAGAAAAGAAATATGCATGGATTTTGGATATTTTTAAAGGTTAACACTTGGGTTTTTGAAAAACGAGTCATATACTTGGGTTTCGAAAATACGAGGCGTTACATTAAAATTCATAAAAGTATTTTTCATCCCTTAAAATACTCGATGAATGGTCCAAACCATAAGATCAGCCTACATACTATATCCCAGGTGAGCCTGGATCCCATGTTGAATCGTGTGGATTTTATCGACCTTAATGAAACCACTAAGTCACTCTCACTTTTGGCGACTTCTAGGTAGTCTCGTAAAACAAGTCAAAATAAAATCAATCAGGATCTCTCCATCCACACATCCTCAGGACCTTAACAGAGCTAGTGTAACAACAAGTATCTTCTAGTCCACGCATAATGCATATCTAGATTAGTTATTTATCAATAATCTTGCTAGTGTAAGTGATTAAATGTCCGATCTGGGGAACCATCCATGATACATTCACACATTTATGTGGGATAAGGTGAAGGTACACCGACAAAGAGTCCATATAATGGTGGAGATTGTCCATCCTAGCACCAAGTAAGTACCCTTACATAAATTGACTAATCTGAATGGTCAAGATACTTCTAAGTATTTGTATGTTTAAGCACTAAGATCCATGAATCACATTTGTCCTCGACCACATGCTGATGTGTCCAATCTTAGTGTGCCCAATGACAACGAACCTATAATAATAAACTTGGTTTACATAAATAAACTAAGCCAATGAGTAATGAATCCATATAAAAATAGGTCAAAGAATAACTAAACATTGATTTTTCAAGGCATTATCCCAACATAGGGTCAGGTCCTACAATTCTCAAAATTGGGTTGAACAGGTTCAACCATCATTAGCTTGAGTCCCTTCCTATTGAGTTCTCATTTTTAAGAATCCTCATTATAGGCTATAATCAGTTTCAATTATCTATTGGGTACCCATCAGGGCATTTGACCTTGGTTTTGAGTTGAGTTTGGTCAAGTACTCCAGGGTGTGTCCATGTTAAATAAGGTCATTTACATGGTTGGGCGCACCTAAATGAATGGATTAGATCATATACATGTATGTCACTATGACGCATGCTTGAATAATTAACATATATTAGTGTGTGTGTGGTTTAGCGAACATCATTCAATTGCTTGAATAATTAACACATATTAGTGGTAACTGTGGTATGTCATGTGAAGATAAAAAAATGAGAGGGAGAGATCAAATTAAGGAAAGGATCCAGCCACACCAGGTGTGTGTTACATGCAGAGAGAGAAACAAAGAAGAGCGCCTATAATGGTTACATTGGTAGAATGCCCATCCCCACTTTTTCCAAGTGCTATGGCCCACCCTACTTAAAGATCTACCTCATTTTTATGTCAAATATTTTAATATGAGTTGACATTATAGATGTATGGATTGACTGCCAGAAAGTAATAAAGGTGGTCTCACAAAAACTTTGTTAAGCGAGCTCCTTAGTAAGCCGATGTCGATGTCGGGCTATAAGCACTTAGGAGGAATGTAAATGCCTAGGTTGAAAGGCAAAAACATCCCTTTGCCTTTTAAAATAGAAACTTTGCACTCTTTCCTCCATCTGATTGTAGGGTAAAATGGGTGAAACACTACTCTCATAATATATAGTAGAGATTTAATACATAATATTACTATTAAACTTAACTAAGCCGATCAAGACCTGACTAGAATTCATTTTAATGCAATTTAAGGTGGTGGATTTGACACAAACATGTTCATCGGGTCTAAAATGTAAGATCTAAACCCAACCCAATTTCTAAATGTGTCCAAGAAATCCAATTGGGACTCGTTAGACTCGGGTCGATCAGGTCGGTAACATTGGCAACCCTTTTCGCTACACTAAAAGGAAACTTGCTCTATTATCTTTTGCCCAAATAGGCTTGACAATGGGTTTGGTTTGATTTGGGTCAGGGTCAGCCCAAGCCTAACTGATTTAATTAATGGGTTTAGAAATTTGGTCCTAACCTAACTTGACCCACTAAAAATTTTCAGTGGTATTAACCTGACTCGACACCCATTATCTGGTGGTTTGACTAGACCTGCTTAAAATTTCTAGGGCTTGAATTCGACTCAAACTTACCCATTTAATTACAGTAGGGTTAGGCTCATCCAATCCGCCCAACTTGATCCATTTACTAACTGTAATATCTCATATTATTAGGTTTCTTAGCTTTTAATGGAGTTTTCATGAGTATGGGGCTTACTATTATACACTCATAGCCTATCAACCGCGGATCCAACAATCCAATGGTTTGAATTCTTAAACTATGGACCCACCTGAATTCTTAAACATTCATTGGTTTCTAAATTTTAATAAAAGAAAACGAAATAGACACAAAGTTAATAACACTTGTTATTCTATAAGTGGTAAACACATTCTTAAAAAGTCTAAGAAGTCTAGGGATTAGAACTATAATAAATACATTTTTTTTTTTTTGGATTATAGATTGGTTGGGTAATTTGGCCTTGCCCATTAATTCAATATATGGGCAAGTTAGTTCAGTTAGCCTTAAATTCGAGCCCAACCCGTAAATATAAATGGGCTACATTTTGGCCTGAGCTTGACCAGCAACTTGACCTGACTTGGCCCGAATTCAGGTTAGAAGCAGGTTGAGCCAATTAACCAGCTGGTCGACTTGATCCATCTTCACCTGTTTGTCCAAGCAACAATCATACAAATGGCATGGGAACTTCTTAGGATAGGGTGTGGAAGGCTATCCTTATCTGAGAGGAGGGGAGTGAATAGGGTTGACACTTTAGTGGGTGTTGGCCTCTTAGAGAGGGGATTGCCTGCCACCCCGTCCAAAGAAATTCATATGGTTAGAAGCTAGGTGGGTCCCACCATGATGTTTGTGTGAAGTCCACTTCATTCATTCATTTTGTCCTATCATGTTAGGACATTAGCCCAAAAATGAAGTAGATCAAAAATTCAAGCCGGCCACACAACATGGAATAATAAAGATTGGATGGCTATTGTTGAAACGTTCACAAGGCCATATAAGTTTTGAATCAAGTCAATATATATATATATATATTGAATTTTCAATTCATATGAGTAGGAATGACCTTATAAACTGTTTGAAAGGCATATAAATGTCACAATGGACCCATGAAGGTTTCAATGGTGGGCATTTCCCTGTGCACTTTTTCCAATCATGTGGGCAACTTGAGTTTTGGATCTGCTTCATTTTTTGCTCATGTCCTAATAAGAGTTGGCAAAATAGATGGATGGGTAGATTTTTCACAAACATCATAGTGTGCCCCACCTAGCTTTCGACCGCAAGTGATCAAGTATTGCAAGCAATCTGCATCCCCTCCTCTCACACGTTACGAATTACGTGCAACCCTATCTCACCTAAGACGATGTGGCCCTTAGGTGTGCCCACCTTGATGTATGCATTCTACATCCAATGCTCTCCATCCATTTTGTCATATGATGCCAGAGCAAGCTAAAAATGCAACATATCCAAGTCTCAAGCCAACCCTACCCCAAGAAACAATGATGTTTTGTTGTCAAAAACTTCCCTAGAGCCATAATTGTTTAGGTTGGATGGCAAATATACATTATAGTGGGCTCGAGAAGGTTTGCAATGGAAGAGAGTTCATCTAGATTTGGGTGGCCTTGCTAACAGGTTAGAAGGATGTTGTGCAAGATGCCTTGGATTCTGTCAATCTAACAATGTGGGGTAGGCCACAGTCGGTTTGACCGATATCCCATTGGTCCAACTGAATTAGTGGGAGAATCTTAGTGTGCACGCTGTGAAGATTTGCACGTTTTCGATTCGACTGAAATATGTGAGTCGGTTTAATTTCGTGCGACTAAAGGTCCCATTTGGTCCAGTTGATGGGTTACGCAGATTAGCGGAAATCAGAGTATTTAAGTCCAATTGCAATTAGGGCTTAATCAATACGAGTGTTTTCTCTCTAAGGGCAAGGGTTTTGTGAGGTGACAGGATTTTGAACACTTGTAAGAGCTTGAGAAGAGATTTTCTCAAGGGACTAGGGATTTCTTAGGTGAACATTGCAGGGGATATCGGGTAATCCTTTAGTCAAAGAAGGTGAGTAGTGTAAACTCTAAAGTTTTAATTATAGTGAATCTTTGTACTTCGTGTGTGCTTTTTTCCCGTATTAAGATTTTTTTCATGTAAAATATCTTGTATTTTGTGTTTGCTTGCTTGATTTTTTGTTTATTCTATTTATTGTGATTGTCCTATATTCGTTGAACGTGCTTCTGCAAAACACATGAATTAGTGGTAGTATTAGATCTAAATTTCTAATACCTGGTATTGATTCAAATTTGTTGTAGCTTGGGATTACATCATACTAGTGTGTGAGAAAGGATCATGAACTCTAACAAAGGAAAATAAACATAGAGTGAGTTCTGTTTCTAAGGGCCTCTTTGGGAGCATGGATTTGGAACCCCCTGAATTTGAAATCCTTCTATTCTGTTTAGCACCCTAGATTTGGAATCAACTTTAATCCAAAAGTAGCTATGCATGGTATATTCACAGGGGTTTGAATTTAACTACTAAATCAACTTTAATATATCTAATTAGTGAAAGCATGTAATGTTTGACAAAACGGTTGTTATAAAATCGTTGAAATATATACTTCGGCCAAAAATGATGAAATTCCAAGTCTCAGATGGGCCATAAGCACAAGATCATGTCCAAGAGACTAACCAACAATTTTTAACCATTGATTTATATGGACAATGTTTGGACGACACCGATCATTGTATTAAAGTAATTATAATGATGCAATTGATAATCTAATTGTTCTGGGATATAATTAGTGGGTCATGTGCCCAATAGATTAATAGTCTAGTGACACATGTTACACATGTAACTCTTGGAAAGATTTTAGATGTAATCCATGCTTTCACCATAGATTTGAAACCCACCGTTTGAGGAGATTTGAAACCCCTGGTTACTTTATGATTCCAAACAATAAGGGGATTTGAATTCTCCTCAAATTTCCTCAAATCCCCCCAAATCCATAGTGCCAAACGACTCCTAATAGTATTGTCTACTTGACATTTGTATCCCTTTTATTTATTGTTTCCCATATTAGCAAGAGGGGTTGTTTGGCACCATAAAGTAATTAGGGGTTTCAAAACCCCTCAAATATGGACAGTTTGAAATCCACATTAAAAGATTAGATTACATCTAAAATCTTTCCAAGAGTTACATGTGTAACATATGTGTTACTAGACTATTAATCTATTGGACACATGGCTCACTAATGATATCTCAAAATAATTAGATTATCAATTGCATCACTATAATTACTTTAATACGATGATTGGTGTCTTTCAAATATTCTCCATATAAATCAAATGTTAAAAATTGTTGGTTAGTCAGTCGAACATGATATTATGCTTGTGGCCCATTCGAGACTTGAAATTTCATTGTTTTTTAGCAAAGTATATATTGCTTAGAGCTTATTCCAACCATTGTGTCAAACATAATATATGTTCACTAATTAAAGATATTTAAGTTAATTTAGTAATTAAATTTAAACTCCTATAAATATATTATGCATAACTACTTTGGGATGGAAGTTGTTTATGAATCTAAGGGTGCCAAACACAATAATAGGATTTCAAATGGAAGGGGTTCCAACTTTGTAAGCCCTACCACCAGATATGTGTTTTATCCGCACCATCAATTTGTTTTCTTAGAACATTTTAAGCCATTAGCAATAAAATAAAATAATATATATATATATATATATATATATATATATATATATATATATATATATATGACAAACAGTTGTGATGGAGCGCCCTCCATCAAAAACAACAGTAATGGAACTCCCTCTATTAAAAACTCTCCAAGCCCACTGTAATGGATATCTGCCGTTCACTTTATCAGTCATGTCATGAAGGGAAAATACAAATATCAGCTTCATTCGGAAACTCTCACGGACCTATGAGAAGTTTTTAACCGTGGGTGTCCTATCACCGTCTCACATACCGTGGATGTCCTAAAATGATTAGGAAAAAATAATTGAACAGCCTGGAAAAAACACATTTACTGCCCTCCACGAATCACCATCCAATCGGCGTCTCCTGCGGCATTGTCTACCTCATTTGTATTTCTTTATTTTTGGGCTCATGTGTTGAAATTATTTAAATGTTGACTGCATACATCAAGGTGGGCCCATCGTATCAATGTAAACTACATACATTAGGTGGGCCACACTAATCCGCCCTCGTCTCACACACGTGGCGTAGTGTCCGGGAGGGAGACTACAATCATCATTTTTCTCCTCTATAAACATCCTGCCCTTCTTCCCATGTTCATTATCTCCTGTCTCTCTCTCTCCTCCTCATCCCCTTCCTCTCTCTATCTCTCCTCCTCCTTCTCTCTCTCTCTCTCTCTCTCTCTCTCTCTCTCTCTCTCTCTCCTTTGAAAGATGTTTCGGTTAAGCAACAATCTCGTCGGCATCCTCAACTTCCTAACCTTCCTGCTGTCGATACCGATACTCGGCGCAGGCATATGGCTGAGCAAGCGTGCGAGCACCGACTGCGAGAAGTTCATGGAACGACCCATCATCGCCATCGGCGTCTTCCTCATGGTTATCTCCCTTGCCGGCCTTATCGGAGCCTGCTGCCGCGTGTCTTGGCTACTCTGGATTTACCTACTCGTCATGTTCCTCCTTATCGTTCTCCTCTTCTGCTTTACAATCTTCGCTTTCGTCGTCACCAACAAGGGAGCTGGAGAGATCGTATCGGGGAGAGGTTATAAAGAGTATCGGCTCGGTCAGTACTCGTCTTGGCTCCAGAAGAGGGTGAATAACGAAAAGAACTGGAGGAAGATCAGGAGCTGTTTGGCTGATAGCAATATCTGTAAGAAGCTTGGGCAGTTGAATGATACTGAGGCTGTCTTTTATCAGAAGCATCTGTCGCCTGTTCAGGTAAAAAGGGGTTTCTGATTTTTTTTTTGGTTTCCGGGTTTTATACTGTTAGGGTTTTGGTATCTGGGTTTGAAGGGTCTTGAGCTGGGTTGGATTTTATTTATTTAAAGATTTCAACATATGCGGGTTTCTTTTCCTGCTTTAATTTGACATTTCTTGAAGTTATGGGCTTTGGATTTTTATTTTTTATTTTTATTTTTTGTTAATGGGTTTGTCATATATGTGATTTTAAAGATGCTTGAATTTGTTGGTTTTGGGTTTTCTATTAATCTCTGGTATTTCTTGATTTTTTGCATTTTTTGAATGGAAATTAGAAGGTGGATCTTGTTCGAGATTTGATGCAAGGGGATCTGGGTTTTTCCTACTTCTTTTATTTTTACGAATTTGGTATATGGGTTTTCTAGGTTTTAGGTTTCTGTTTGAAAGCTCTTGAGTTAGACTTTGTTTGAAGGCTCGAGATATGTGGGTTTTTAAAATTTTTGGATTTTTTAGAAAGATTTCCACATGTGGGTTTCTTTTGCTACTTTGATCGGACCTTTCTGGAAGTTATGGTCTTTGGATTTTTGATGGGTTTTTCAGATAAATGGTAGATTTCATGTAAAAGTTGTTGTTGTTGTTTTTCTTTTTGATTCTTGAATTTTATAGTTTTGGGTTTTCTTTGAAATTCTATGATGTTTCTACTTTCATTTAAGTTTTCTAGTGGCCATCTTTTTCTTTTGATTCTTGCATGTTTTGTATGGAAATTGAAATGTAAATCTTGATTTTTTTTGGGATTTTTCTTTACTGGAAATTGGTAGGCAGATCTTTTTCGAGATTCTGATGCGCGGCTATTAGTGTTTTTTTTTTTTTTTGTTTTTTTTTTTAGGGTTCTGTTTGAATGGTCTTGAGTTATGTGGGGTTTTTAGGTTTTGGTTTATTTTTATTTTCTAAAGTTAGGGGCTTTTGGATTTTTGATGGGTTTCTCATATGTGTGCATGCAAAGTTTTTATTTTTATTTTTATTGTTTCTTGAATTTGTTGGTTTTGTGTTTTCTATAGATCTCTGGCATGGTTACTCTCATCTATTTTTTGTGGTTTGGTGTATTCTTTGGATTTCTGATAGATATGTGCACTTGGATTTATTCTTTATATTTCAAATATACTGTTTTTAGAAAACTATGGCTCTTAAGCTTTCTTTGAATTTCTGATGGATTTTGCAGCATGGTTTCATTGTCTTGAAGTTCATTGATCTTATCTCTGAATCTGTTATAGATTTCATTGTGTGGGTTTTCTTCTATTTCGCTTACTGTTTCTCTGAATCAGAGTAATTGGATTCCGTTTTTTAGATTCTTTGCAATTTCATAATCTTGGGAGTTTTGGGTTCTCTGAATATCTTTGTGAATTTTGTCATATGGGTTTTCTTCAATTTAAGTAAAGGTTATAGGTCTTTATAATCTAGTTATTGATCTGAATTTCTTGTAGATCGCTCTTCATGAATTCTGTTTACTTCCTTGAAAAATGTTTTGGTAGATCTCATATGTGTATTCATTGGACTTGAAATTCTGCTTTTTCTTCTTGTTACCAGTGATCTCAGATAGATTTATTAGTGTTGGTTTTCCTTGGATTCCAGTTATGAAATTTTATTGAAACTACGTATATTAATCTTTGGTTCCCAAAGATATCTTCATTTTCTGAAAGATTTCCATGTGTGATTTCTGTTAACTAAAATGAGATGAACTCATTTTTTAGGTGGAATGTATTCTAAGGAAATATTTTTTTCCCCCTTGAAAACTTATGAATAATTTGAAGTTGTTTGAAATATCAGAGAATTTCATGACCACCATTCGGAAAAAGAGAAAGAATAAGATAAAAGAAGAATCAGATTCATAACTACCAATCTTTGGGGGTAGAATATAGGATGTGTGCGTCACACCACATGTTTTGATGTTGGGGGGCCTCCCCTGCTGTATGTATGTCTGCGTGCACTTCAAACCCCATGTTACTCCCACAGTTGGGGACCCACTGTAACTTGGTCAAATTCCAAAATTAGATTTTATTGGACAATCCTGACCTCTGGTTAATGGACATTTCTTTGTTGAATTCAGACCATCAACTGGTTTTCATGTTTAGTGTCCATTAGAAATCAAGGCTGGGATCATACTTTCAGTAATATTTGGGTTACCATTCTTGTATAGTGGGTCCCACCATTTTCATGGTTACAATTCTTGTATAGTGGGTCCCACTATTTGGGCCGTTACAAGTCTTCTACAGGGGGGCACCTTGGTTTCCTTCAATTCTGTTGTCAATTTTAATCTTTATGTTACTTGCATATTGGGTTTCAAGATTTGTGGTGGATTTCATGATGCGGTTTTGCTTCAATTTGGAGAAATCTCAATGCATGTTAGGTCTTGGTCTTCTATACATCCCCCTTGTAGATTCACCACCAAGTGGTAGGTTTAAGTGGAGGAGATGGATACACTTGTAGAGTACTCAAATGCGCACACACCATACAAATCGTCGGAAAGGTGGGGCCTACTGTGGTTGGGTATATCCCTAAAATGCCGTTGCTGCAGTTTTGTTAGAGGATTGTTTGTTTATTTATTATTATTATTGTTATAATATATTTTTTTTAGGTTCGTTGACTGCTAAACTTTGTATCTGTCCAGTTGTTGTCTGGCCTCCAAGTAGACATTTATAATGATGTTTTAACGCATTTTGTGGGCTATAACTGATATGATGTGGACCTCACTGCTTGGATGGTGTGGATGGGGGTGTCTGTATGCTATGTGAATGGTGCCTGCATACCTGTGTATGGGTGGTAGATAAAACTAATGCCTAGTCAAACTAGGATGCTTTGGGTGGTGTTGTATTTGCTTTTAGAATATCAGATGAAGAATAAAATATTGAATCAGTGGGAAGGGTAATCATCTCTAGATCTAATATAATCAAACTACCTATGTATGACCTTCTACACAGGCCAATCAATCCGGACAGTCTGATTGATAGGCCAAATGTTTCTGACCTCTGATCTCAAAGGCTACTTGTGGATAAGGGTGGTTAATGAAGTTGATTGATTGGATGCTTGGGGTCATTCATTAGTGGGAAGTTTTTGTTTAGAGGGTGCATGTGGATGGGGATTCTTCTGTGCATTTTGGGCTATTTGGGGAACAGATCCACTGAAATATTGGATTGACATTGGCAATGTAACATCGATCAGTTCATGGTCCTCTTTCCTCTTTGATTCAACAAGAGAATGGTTACTTGCTATGGGGATCTCTGCGATCACGTGGCATGTGTCTGTGAGGTCCATGCCATTTGGGCTGATGGTGAGCATGCCCGTCCCAAAAATAGGGTTGGCCTACATGAGCCAACTGTGTATGCATATACACTGTTGATAATGTTTTCCATCTGTTCTTGTCATAAAAATGTGGCCCACTCAAATGGACTTGCTGTTTTTTTTGTTTTTTTTTTCGTTGGGCTATTGCATACTCATCGTCTCATGGTGGGCCCCACCTGATGATGGGCTGGACCTCACAGACATTTGACCCACATTTACACGTGCATTGTGAATCGCCTTTCAGTTTTCTTTTAAGTTCACTCTGATGCAATGGCTCATATTGTTTGGGTCACTGCTTCTGTTTGGCATGTACAGTCAGGGTGCTGTAAGCCGCCCACGAGCTGCGGCTACACATATTCGAACGCAACGTTCTGGGTTCCCACTACCATCAGTCAGGACGCAGACACGGACTGCACGAAGTGGAGCAACGACCAGGACAAGCTGTGCTACAACTGCGATTCATGCAAGGCGGGTGTCCTTGACAACCTGAAGCGGGATTGGAAGAAGGTGGCCGTCGTGAACATCATCTTCCTCATCTTCCTTATCATCGTCTACTCGGTTGGATGCTGCGCTTTCCGGAACAACCGAGAGGACAATGCCCTCCCCAGATGGAAGTGATACCTGAACGAGAGGCGACGGTCTTTACGGCCATCTCATGCATCTCTTTGCTCTTGGTATCAGGTGGGCTTCATTATCCCTTTCCTTCCCTTGTACTAGCTTTTTCTTTCCGTTTTTGTATAGCTGTCTTGGGTTTGTATTGTCTTCGGTTGGATGCTGCGCTTTCCGGAACAACCGAGAGGACAATGCCTTCCCCAGATGGAAGTGATACCTGAACGAGAGGCGACGGTCTTTACGGCCATCTCATGCATCTCTTTGCTCTTGGTATCAGGTGGGCTTCATTATCCCTTTCCTTCCCTTGTACTAGCTTTTTCTTTCCGTTTTTGTATAGCTGTCTTGGGTTTGTATTGTCTTGGGTTGTTATGTTGCAGAGTCTTGTAGCTTTAGAGACATATATGCAGTTATATGCTATTGTGACATTGTTTTGGGCTGGTGGTGGTTTGTGTATGCATTTTCCATGGATGGGGCATCCATGCATGGCTGATCCAGGCCGCCCAAATTGTAGCTCATCTCATTTGTAGCGGTTTGCTAGGTGGGCCACATGCATTAACGCTCAGCACCGTTGAAGTGAGGGTAAGGTGGCCCCCCACAGACGCAGATTGCCTGCAACTGAAGGCTGACAGGATCCATCCATTTTGCCAGCTCATTTTTAGGACACGAGCCCAAACACAAGGGAGGTGCCCCACCGTAGGAAACAATGGGGATAGAAACAACCCACTTGGATGAAGGGAAACACATACAGCAATCAGGACAGTCTACCCACACATTTTGCATTGAATGTGGAGTCGTGGACCGAAGGACAATTTTCTTTATGATACAGGCCATTCATTTCGTATGAGGTGGCCCATCTGATGAGTGCTGGCCACCTTTCATTAGCTTACCAGTGCTTTCATGCATAATTCTTCCAAGTGGCCCATTGAATTTGGACGGCTGACAATTTTCCTTTTTAGCTGTCCATTTGATGCTGTTCAAGCAGACGGAATCGACCAATCAGTTTTATTTTTTTGCCCAATCCATCGAGGGGCATATGGTTTTTGAGTACTGTTTGGATCTGGACATGCATGTGTTCTATTTCTAGGGCAGCTGTGGATGATTTGCTCAACACAATGAAGGCTGGCAGATCAGAAGGGCGTCTCTTTTGTCATTTGAAATCCCGGTTAGCCTGGTACTCGGACTGCGTAGTGTAGAACACAGCACCTGTGATGTGTTGACGTGGCAAAGTTTTTTCGGGTATGTGACCTTATGAACATGAACAGGTTGGACCGTAAATATACATCACGGTGGGGGTGTCATTGTCTCCACTTGAGCTTCGGACCTGCCTTATTTTTCATGCCCTTGAAATGATCTGACAAAATAGATGGGCTGTGTGGATATAAACACATCATGGTGGGTCCCACAGAACTTTGCCACATGTTCTTCACTAAGCCAATCCAATTACAGTTATCCTAAGACGCTTGCACAAAATGTCATGAATCGGTGGGCGTGGGTTACACGTTGCAGATTCGATTCCTAATAAAAAAGACAGTGAAGTGATAGATGGACAGGTATTGATGGGATCGCGACAAAATTATTTGTTGGATTTTTCTTAGATGATTGATGGCCCTTTTGGATAGGGCTGAAAGTTAGGCCGGTTAAACCTGACCGACCCGACATTGGGTTGGGTATCGGGTTTGGTCTTGAGCCTGGGTTGTATAAACACCAACTTGATGAAACTTGCGTTGGGCTTGGATTGATGGCTCGGGTTGCCC
The DNA here is from genome assembly GCF_029962835.1 of Magnolia sinica. Classification (NCBI taxonomy): domain Eukaryota; kingdom Viridiplantae; phylum Streptophyta; class Magnoliopsida; order Magnoliales; family Magnoliaceae; genus Magnolia; species Magnolia sinica. The sequence continues at coordinate 79,543,396 of NC_080582.1, forward strand.
GACACAACCCAAACCTGATATATATTTAAGTTATAAATTATAAATGAGTATGGATATTTTGTGTTGAAGGCACAAGAAATTTCAGCGCCGTGGGGTCTCATTGTTACTGGTCCACACCATTTGCGATGACTCAACCTACCAACATATGCCGGGTCTGGTCTCATTGGTACTGGTCCACACCATTTGCGATGACTGAACCTACCAACATATGCCGGATTTAACTCTCTCAAATAGATTGCGTGCTACATGACTTTTGAAGGAGTTGTCTTATATTTTAGTTAGTTTGTTTAGAAAAAAATAATTTTCTTTACAATAAATAACTACGTATATAATTAATAAAATTGCACAAAAATTAAGACATGTATTGAAATATAATAAACTAATGTAATAATGAAAATATTAGCATGTATCCACCTGGCCAAGCCTGCTTGGGTTGGGCTTGGGTTGAGAATTCCTAACCAGAGGTTGGGTTGGGCTAGGATTGAGCACCAACCTGCCCGACTTTTAGCCCTACTTTTGGATGCACGTGTGCTGTGTTGATGTTGGGGCATAATTTTGATCAGGTAGATATTGCAGTGTGGTAACATACATACACGCTACGCGTGTGAGGCTTGAGCCACTCATCGGTGCCATCCTTTGCGGGCCCATAATAAGTGGATGTAATGGCAAGTTGGGTCGTTGAAGTGGCCCTGTCCTTTAGGAGAGAGAGATTGGATATAGTAGAGATTGGATATAGTAGTTAATGCTGTAATGTTTTACATTATTTTGACTGTTCTTGAGAAACTCCATGGAAAAAGTATACGTGTTATATTAAAGAAAAGATATTGTTGGCTAAAGATCTTCAGGGATGCTTGGAGTTCTTTTTACATAATCATAGTTGACAGTATGATATGACAGAGTAGTTGAGAAGAATTCCAAACAAATCAAACAGTCAAATAGATGATTATGAGATAAACCAAGCGGTTGGTAGGCATATAGAAGGTAAATCAAGCGGTTGATGGTCATTAGGAGCTCAATCAAGCGATAGATGGTCATTCAGGAGCTTGATCGAGTGGCCGAGCAAAAATGTGGTCAAGTCAGCAAGGAGGCCTAGAGTGGTTACTAGGACATGTGGCAACGAAGTTTCTAAAAGGTTGTATAGTGTTGAACTGTCACGTCCCAAATTCGGTGAACGGGCTTATAGAATTCCTGAGCTCTGAATTCAGTGGTAATAGCATCCGTAGTACCCCATTCTCAACTCTTAGCTCTCATATGCCAGGTTTCAACCCTGGGATCCCACGAGAATGATTTTCAGGGTGAAATTTTTTTTGTACATGAGCATAACAACAAGTGTACCAAAACTAAAAACATCATCACATCTTCACTATAATATCAGTTCGAGTACAGTGCTGAAAGGAAAATACATGATATAACAAAACTCTAAAAGATCAGTCATCTGCTCTTGCCTCAATGTTGCTATGGTTTAGCATAATCTGCATGTAAACAACATATGTAAGCTTACTAGGAAGCTTATATAGTATGTGCATGTGTACGCAATGCATGTGACAAGCATACAAATATCAGAGTAAGCGAAAATGATGGAGGGCTAAATTGGCAAGTCCATAATGTTATCAACCATATTCAGGCTATGCGATGCAAGGACCTACATGGCCAAATATCATATGCTAAAGATGCAATACAACGTGCCAATCCTCCATTAGTCCACATGTCAAAATAGTTCACAATTGGATTATCATCGGGTCTAGTACACTTCCGACACTAGTTGCTGCCCATCGCGCGTAAGACCAAGAGAGTGCAAAAGACCTCACTATCCATATCGTCAGTAGTACACATAAAACCACTCGGTCCATCGATAGTGAACCTATTTCACTAGTTAGTCAATCTCAACCTAGCATATGACCATCTGCACCCATGGGTAAGGTCAAACCCCTTTTCAACCGACCCCTACATAGTGGGAGACGCGGCCTACTGGTATCTAGCCATCGTGCATTTATGAATCTACTTGGTCTAGACGTTGGAGCATCCTACTGATATCATGGGGTTTAGAGACTTTCATCCAATGACGCCTGTGACGCCCTGTAACCTCAATATTTTTCGGTGTCCATAAAATTATCCCGCTAGCTACAACAAGGCTATGGGACCACCTCCTTGGTGTAACTAGGGAGTAGATGTAATGTGTCACACATAGTGCATAATGCATTAATCGAAATGTTCATTGGATGACCCTTTCAATTATCAAAGCCACTATTTATCGGGTCAGCATACTCAGTTTAGCAATCCATCTCTCGATCATCACAATTGGGCCCTCAGATCACTAAATCTACTAAGGATATTTATCTAGGCAGGGCTGGAAATCTTAAGAATCACTAACAATTAGATCTAGAGATGATCTAATCGTCAAGTCGATGGGAACAGACAAATGGAACCCAAAAATCATGTAGTATGGCTCACTTGAGCTATGGATTTGCCCCAACATTGGACAAATGTCCTATTATGAGTAGGAGTCGGTGGACAGAGTGGATTGCATCACACATTACTGTGGACCCCACCTTCAGATTGCATGTACACTAGTAAGTGGTGCACCCGTTATGCACTAGATCAGGAACCTGGTCAAATGGGTTTGACTTACTCATCTCTCTCTCTCTCTCTCTCTCTCTCTCTCTCAAGCGAATGGACCACAGACATACGATCTGTGGCCCACCATCATCGACCGATTGGATGATTTGAACTGTCCATTGTGTAAAAAAAAAAACTCAAGTGACGTACATCATCATGTAACCCCTCTCACCCCACGAACCCAACTCCCCTTCTTGGCCTTTCTTTTCTCGATACCATCTGCACGCACTCATCTGCGACTCATGCCATCCATATAGGTGGGACCTACCTCATTGATCCAAGTTGCCCATCACATTTAGGCCTTGAAGAAACCTTAACTGTTAAAGTTCTTTGCCTAACACCTAATCATGGCCCATCAAAAATTCCGTTTGATCTCGTTTTTAAGCACTTGGCTGATCTTGATCTAGTAAAATTGATGAATGGCCTTGATGTCTCTTTGAATCATCATATTGAACCCCACATTGTCTCTAGCATCCGGAAGCACTTGCCAAAGCGAGATCTTTTTCATTTTTCTATCCATTAGCTGCAAAGCCACACACGTTCCTTGCACTCGACAATCCATGTGGTGAGGCTCAAATATTGCATATTTAACCCTTCAATTACATTAGTTTCTCTAGCATTTAAGTGTTAATTTAATTTAATTATAAATGTTTTCGTCATGCGAGATGATTCGGTAGCCTACGATGAATATACGCTTAAAAGGATGGATTTAGAAATCAAAAGAAGATAATGAAGAATTGAATATAAGGATGACAATATTAAAAAATTCAAGTACCAAAGATCCAAGGAAACAAAGTGAAGAAAGAATGAAATCGAATATTTGAAGTGAAGAAACTAAGGAAACGGAATCCTGAAAATTCAGGGACAAAAAAATCATATTCTGAAATTCTAGGGCCAGAAAGACAAAATCATGAAAAACCGCATAAACAATCTTCGATGCCATCAAAAGCAATTTCGATCTCATTGAACCCTCTTCGATTCCATCAAGAAAATCATGAATTTTTCAAGTTATTTGTTGAACACATTCTTCGATGCCCTCGAGGAGCTTCGATGCCATCGAAAGTGCATACGATTGCGTAAATTCAAAATCGGTTCTTATTATTTTTGAGGTGGTGTAAAAGTTGAAGTTCCAAAAACTATAAATTGAAGTCCCTAGGACATCCCAAATCATCTTCTACGATTTGGAGAGAGAGAAAGATTAGTTGGAGCATCGACAACGTTCTTCCTCTTCGATTTATTCATGGTTTCTAATAGATCTTTTAGTTTTTCTTTTAAGATGTTAGTCTTGTTAAGCTAATCTCTTAGCTAAGGCTAAGGGATGAAGCTTATAGTTTAATTCAGTAATTTTTTTTTTTTTATTCAATAACATTATTTTGAATGATGATATTAAATTGATTTAATTTGAATTTACTTTAAGTCTTCAAGTTGTTCATGTCTCGGTTTGTTGTGCATTCTAGGTACAATGAATACTTTAATTTAACAATTGTTTAGTCTAAATTAGAGAATGATTCAATATTTATAATTGATTGATCTAATGTTACCTATGGGTGCTTTAGATACTTTTGATTCCCTGTGATTGAGATCTAAATACTTCACGAGAGAATCAATTAATTGAAATCATATTCTTATTAATGTTTATGAATGGTTTAACTGAATTATCTTCCAATTGGATATGATAGGATTTCAATTCCAAGTGAGATATACATTGAATTAATAAATTGGATATTGTGATTTTAATGAGCGAATTCCTAGATCCTTAGTCTTTTATTTATTTGTTTTTACTCTAAACTCATTCACTAGATTAAAAACCCATGCAAACCATTAGACTTAGATTAGTTATAGGCCGTGTTCCACATTCCCTGTGAATTCGACCTCGGTCTTACCAAGTTATTACTACTTCGCAACTCTGCACTTGGGGTTCATGAATACCATGCGTAACACATCTTCCTGATTTTGGATGTCCATTCCATTGTCATCCAATAGCCCTCTCCTCTCCAGTGTTTTCCTTCTTTGAATAGCCAATAAGAAAACTCAAGATCCTTGTCTTAGTCAGAAAATCGAACGGAGCATGCAATAGCCAAAAACTTCCAAACTTGAAACCCATCATAGAAACTCATTGTACCTTCAGTTCCTCGATTTCTCAAGCTTCCTATAATAGATCCAGAACGTTCAGCAACATTAGAATGAAAAGAAAGCGACCGGATGAAGATTTTCCATTAACGTCATCATCGTGTTTGCCAACAAAAGCTCAACTACTGCTTCTCAATTTGTCACCAATCCAAGATTCAATTCAATAGTTGAAAGGCCCACCCCAACAGCGTTGATCATAACCACCAACCAAGATCAAATCTGGCATGCGAAAGTGAAACTGGAATGAAAATACTTGCGAAGGGAAGCTACGCACTGCACCTCACCACCGTCTCCTATCACAAGCGGGACTCCAGAAGGATTACGAGAGTGATTTACACAGGCCTTTATGCATTGAGAGCCGATTCTAAAGAGAACAACGAGAAAGAGAGTGAGAGAGCAAAACATCGAGTGGGTTGGATCCCACGAAGTCGACTAGACTCCTGCTATTTTCCACCACTGTTTTTAGTCGAGTAAATTGACCCAACAACCGAAAATCCCTTCTGTCTCACCTAAGGTATACCTCTCATTTACCAGCCATTTAATCATTCTCTTGTAGTGTTGTGTGCCATGACTCATTGAGTCAACTTAATGAGTTGAGGCGTTTAGTTTATGCTATAAATGTAATGCAGGCTATAAATGTAACATAGGCAGGGAATCCTTATTACAATATTTAAATATCTTAGCATACCCTTTTCGCAGATAAATTAGTTTAGTTGAACAGGAACTCTGCATTCTCGCCGTTGTTGTGTCAGCAACCAAGTCGGGATATCAAGTTAACCCAATTGTTCATCTAGTCACTGTAATTCAGAGGCTATGCAGAGCATAATTTGATCTCCAGACCTTGTGTTGTTCTTAGAGAGGATTCCTTCAATTTGCCATGAAATCTACCAAAATGCCTCAAGTGGAACCACGTAGAATTATATATAATTAGAATTTAACCTGGACCATGCACGTCTAATTCCAACAATGCATTCGAATCTCTATAGTAACAAGTGATCTTCCTGGTTGAAAATCCTACGTTAACATGCAGAGTGATTTGAATTTATTCGATTATTGTCATGAGTGGTAATTTATTTTATTTTTTATGGGTTACATATTGTAGAATTAATTCATTTGAGTTGTTAATTCATTTTATTTTATCATCCTCAGGTGTTTAGATTGTATTTAATTCATTATTATTACATGATGTAGAATGTATTTAAATTTATGGGTGCTTTGCCATTAAAGGATTATTGTGTTATTCTATACGAGTGCTTTGCCCTAAAATAATTATTGTGTTATTTTTGTTGCGGGTGCTCTGCCCGAGGTCATTCACAAAGGGATATTTATTTTTGTGTTGCACTTGTACGTGAATGCACATGTGGGTGCTCTGCCTACACTTCTTAAAACGTTAGATGCACGGTGCCCTGCCCTAAGAGGTCCAAAACGGCCACGGTGCTTTGCCATGAATTAATCCCTAAAATGGGTGCACAGGTGCTCTACCCTTACAACGTCTAAAACGGGATCAAAAGTTATTTTGTTTTATTAGACTTTGTATTGAAATTTCATTTGTTATTATTGTAATATTTATGTTCTCCTATGTTTGGGTTGTTGATGTGTAAATATAGTTTTGATGCACTTGTTCATGGGCCATGATCTCCAGTAGGTATGAGACTATTCAGGATCAGGTTAGGGATCATGAGTCTACCATCTTGGAATCACTTTGTACATTAGATATATGACTAACATGAGTTATCGCCCTTGGTGCGAGGCTCCTACCGGCTTGCGATACTATGCATTATGACTTGATCCTTTCATTGTGTATTTTTTGCTATATGCTGGTGTAGAATTTTTGATTTTAAGAATGATGTGACCCTACATGATGCCACTCTCACACCCACTTATATTGTTTTGCAAATATAAAGATGAAATAATGCATGCAAGCTCGACAAAAATTTAGTTTTATTTTTGTTATATGATTAGTTTGATTTTTTAAAATATTAATATGATATTAGATTGGTTTATTTTGATTTCTAATGTAATGAAGGTTTGATGATGGTTTAATGAAAATGATTTATTATTCCCTTTTAGTTGCTTTGGTTGCCATGGAAATATATATATATATATATATAATTGAGCTGTGATATATTCTATTTAAATACAACTCACAGTCTTGGAATTCATGTTTGACCCTGAACAACTCGAGTACTGAATTTTGGAGTGTGACATCAAGTTTAGCCCAATGATCTTTGTTGTGCATTTTCAACAGGATCACCGTTGAGTTTAGTCGAAGGATCTCCATTGTGCGTTTCCAATAGGATAGTCATTGAGCTTAGTCCAAAGATCTCTATTGTGTGTTTCTAACAGGATCACCATTGAGCTTAGTCCAGAGATCTCAGTTAAGCGTTTCTAACAGGATCGTCATTGAGCTTATTCTAAGGATTTCTACTGTGCATTTCCAATAGGATCCATTAAACTTAGTCCAAGGATCATCAATTTGCATTTCCAATAATATCACCGTTGAGCTTATTATAAGGATCTCCATTGTGCATTTCCAACATGATCACCATTGAGCTTAGTCCAAGTATGTTCATTGAGCATTTTCAACATGATCACCATTAAGTTTAGTCTAAAAATCTCCATTTTCAACAAGATCACCATCGAAATGGACAAAGAATTTATAGTACATGAAAGACAAAGTATTAACATAAGTGAGATCTCAATGCTCATTGGCAATCCATAGACCCCATATCAGTGATCGAAATGAAATCCCAATACCATTGGCAATCCACATACTATTAGTGACTCAAGTGAGATCTCACTGCCATCGGCGATCCACGGACCCCTTATCAGGGATCCAAGTGAGATCCCAATGCCATTGGCAATCCACAAACCTCCTATTAGTGAATTCCAAGTGAGATCCTAATGTCATCAGCGATCCACAAACCCCCATCAGTAGTAGCAGTGTCCATTCAACGATCTACACTACATGGGCTAAAAAAACTCCTTTAACATTGAAAAGGACATCAACATCCTATATAGGGGGACTAGCACACTCTCCTCCTTTTCACAAACTCCCACCATTGATACCTAAGAAAAAATTAACTATAGAGGGAGATCACCGCTCTCCTCACTTTCGCAAACTCATGCCATTCATACCCCATCAATAAACAAAAACAAAACCCAAAAATGTAGTATCATTACATAAACCTACCTTTAGTTGCGATGGCTTGTATGTCAGAGAGTCAAAACATGGTCGAAAATATTTAAATAATAATAATAATAATACGTAATCAAAAAAAAAAAAATACTTATTTTTTGTCTGAAGAGTGCGATGAGTGTGCCAAAGTGTTGAAGAGTTGGTAGAGTGTAATGGACCTCCACACAAACCTTCTAACCGTCATATGGACCTTGTTAATTGTGTGGTCCCCTCCCTCTTGGAAGAGAGAGAGAGAGAGAGAGAGAGAGAGAGAGAGAGAGAGAGAGAGGAAGAAGAAGAAGAAGAAGAAGAAGTAGTAGAAGAAGAAAACAAGGCAAATGGCCCCTCCTACAAAAAGGCTCCACGATAAGGTCGTTTTAGATATCTTATCGGGGCCGACTATCTTGTAGTGAGGCAAATTCACCCTATCCAAACGATAGGATTTTAATTTTATGTCGTCGGCCCAATCTTGAAGGCAAAAGTGACATATATGGGCCACGCTGGAGGAAACAGTTCAGAATAAATGAACAACATTAACCCCGTTATGAGCCGCAAAGAGCTTAAAAAATGAAGAAAAAAAAAAAACTCACTTTTATGGTTTCATAGTTGGCCGATTAAAACGAACAAAATAGATCTCCCAAGAAGTTGGCCTAATCTAGGTTTAGTGGCACCATACTCCCTTTTTGAAATAATTTTTTAAACTTTCAAGACAAGCAACCATTACACTGGCATGAAGGCAAATTTCATTCAAAATTCTTTTCAAAAAGTGCCCTAGGACTAGAATAATAAATGTTCTGAAATTAGGACCAAAACCTTCCAAAGGCCAAACCTTAAAGCCATTGTTATAAAAAACCCCTCCATCTTCCGACCACGTTCCCTTCCCTGTTTATCACCTAATCCGTCCATACAGGGTCTATGGTTGGTTTATCCAATCCAATGATCAGCTGGCCCACATCATAGATGAACCATGCCCAAAAAATCTGTTTATTTGGTGAAGTGCAGCCTATCCATCGTTGGTATGTAAATACATGGTCAAGAAGAACTGCACCAACGGTCCACATTCGATAGAAAAATAAAAAAAAAATAAAAAATCGGCCCTGTATATCCATGATTGGGGAAATCATATTAATGTCTTGCATTACTCTGTCTCGCGAGGATGTAACGACTTCACGTGGATAAGATCTACACCGTCCATCATGTGCGCTATACTGCGCTTGGACTGACTCAAAAAATCAGGCCGATTCAACGCTCAGGTGGACTGCAGCCTAGGAAACAGTTGAGATTGGAAGTTCCACCATTAAAATCATCCAATTGGATGTGGGGCCCACCGTAGCGTGTATCTGCCATCCAGACCACTCATCTGCCACACAACATAAAGATGAATAGATTAGACGAATATTAGGATATTCCAAGACTCATGTGCGCCAAAACACTTGAATTAATTAGTTTTAAGAATGCAGTCACACCATTCTCTGATTGTGGCCCACATAAATCGTGTATTCAACTAAATTCTAAGATGAACGGTGAAGGTGTGACGTTACATCTGATGAACGGATTGGATCTTTTGAATGTTTGTCCCACGTGTTGATCAGCTACCGCTAGACAGGTCCACCGCTTGCCTACGCAAGGGAGGAAATATATATATATATATATATATATATATATATATATATATATATATATATATATATATATATATATATATATATACATACTCTTGTAGAGGGTATTTGTTGGTACACGTCCAACAAAAATTGTACACGTGGCGTAGCAAGCATACAGGTGTACGCCGATTTCGTGTGCAACGAGCCAAAAACCAGATCGATTGGTTTGGAAGATCCGTGTCTTAGCTGACCTTATCTATAATAGCCATTCGTCTTCCAAGTTATGAAACGGACGGTTAATATGGTCTGATGGTAAACCTCATCAAATAGATGGCTGAGATTATTTACAGATCCACGTTTTTGCAAGTGATCCTAACCATTCATTAATAGCTGTGGGTTGGATTCTTAGAATTCAGTGTTGGTGTGATTTTTAAATGGTAGTCCATCCAATCCATGCTTCACGTAATGAATGGTTCAGATCAATGAATTGGCTTGTATACGTTTTCCAATGCAATCAGGAGAACTATAACTAACTAAGAGTACTAAAAAAAAAAAATGCACCAGATTATCTATGAGAAGGTGCTGTAAATCATCGAAAACATAGATGGTCCTTCTCGAACGCCTGCGTAGGCCATCAAAAATCTGTAATTAGGGGCTCGTTTTGCATTCACAGTGGTGCGGATTGAATCTGATATGATTATCCTACCGATCCCATTTCAAGCGTTCGAAAATGGGCTTGGCTGGGTTGGTTCGGTTCAGGTTTTAAATTGCCTTTTTATTTAATCCCGCCTATACTAAGGGCCAAGCCCATCTCCATGAATCTCATTACCAGTAAAGCTAGCAATGGCCAGGCAAAGAGCCCCACTGGGCTTTGGACAGACCTAGACAATCAGCTTCGCCCATCAGGCTTGGCCTGGCATATGCATGGCCGGATCAATTTTAGGAACCCAGGGTCCAACTAAATTTGGCCCAGGCTTCGGCCAGCTGTTCTAGCCCATGTCAAACTTAGGCCAGGCTCGAGTCTTGGACCTTACTGTTAAGCGACATAAGCTTATATTGCGATGGTTACATGCTAGTTGATGACAACCTTATTCCATCTGTTGTGCACACAAATAAAACGAATTAATCAAGAAATGAATTTACTGAGAAACGTCTTACTTCGAAGTGTATTGTGTTTTACAGGTGATTAATAAAATATCCAAGTAAACTTCAAATGTAGTAAAAGTTGTATTTCCAAATGCATAGCGTATGAAGTTTATCTGTTTCGAAATAAGTTCCAAGGAGTATCTCGAATTATTCTCTATAAAATATTTCCATCCCTCTCAGGGACCTCGATTATTTTATCATACAGTAGAGAGTACGCTGTTTGAACAGTAAGGGTGATAAAAATGGACTCAGGTCTTCCATTAATAACTATATGAAAATTTTCAACCATTGTTCATACAACTTGGTACATCTGTTCGGTAACGTATGTACTTACCCTACTATCTGCCACTATGAAAGAGCTTGTTTAGTATTTCCGGACAACAAGACAATGTTTAAGAAAACGTGGCTGCCTGTATGCATTACATTAGCGGAAGAGTTTGATGTAATATACCTGAAAGAATTGCATGAGATGAATAGTGGATTTAAATTTGCGAATAAGATGAAAGGGAATGGGCATATCTGCAACGAGATCATTGTTACAAATAAACTTGTGATTAGCACATTAGATGAAGTGGGTAATTGGTGGTTTCTAGACTTGTGCTTTAATCTGCCTGTATCTTTTTTGAGTTTTTTGTGTTTCCATTAGTACCCTGTTCCCTTATCTTTATGGATTCAGAAGATGAAAAAGTATCAAAATTTTCCTTGAATTTTATTAGTATAATTTGTTTATCACATATAAAATACACCGTACACCTTTCGAAATAAGACGTTTGAAGTAGACTTTTTGGTATTTACGAGCAACAAGGCAATGTTTTAAAAACATGTAAGCATATATAGAATACATTACCGGAAGAACTTAATGTAAAATACCTTGACGAATTGGATGAGATTAGTCTGTATTTAAATTTACGCATAAGATGAAATGGAAGAGGCATATCTAGAAGAAGATAATTATTGTAGATAAACTTACCACAATGGATGAAGTGGTTAATTGACGTTTTACAGACATGAGCTTGAATCTACCTGTATCTTTTTTGAGTTTTTTAAGCTTTTATGAGTACTCTGTTTACTTTTCTTCATGGATTTAGAATATGAAAGAGTATAAAATTTTCTCTTTAAGCTGATTTGGATATTTTGTTTCTCACCTGTAAAACACAGTATACTAAGAAGTAAGACGTTTCTCAGTACCTGTGTTTTATTTTTGTGCACAGCAGATCGAGTAAGGTTGTCATCAGCTAGCATGTAATCATCGCAACATAAGCCCATGTAGCCTAACACTAAGGTTCAAGACTCGAGCCTGTCTCAAGTTTGGCATGGGCTACAACAGCAGGCCGAAACCTGGGCCAAATTTGGTTGGGCCCTTGGTCCAAAAAAAAATTTGATCCAGTTGTGCATGCCAGGCCAGGCCCAGCTGATGGGCCAAGCTGATTGTCCAAGTCCGTCCAAAGCCAAGTGGGGCTCTCCCCCTGGCGCATTGTCTTAAAAGCCAAGCTGGTTGTCTTTTAACCAGAAATTAAAAGACAAGTGTGAGGGGGGAAACTAATTCAAGGAAGATACAAGTAGAGCTGCAGAAGTAACAAAATCTGATTATACTGCTTGAGAAGGTCTAGCTCCATTTTCTTGCTCGCATCATGAACCTCAACCTGATTGAACAGATAACTTACTAAGTGCAACAGCCTAACAATAATTTAAAGTACAGATTACTTGTGGTCGAACCAGTTGGGCTTGAGACCTTCTCTTTAGTAATAAAATCCACAAAGAAGTCGAATATACCCACAAACCAGTTTGATACGGATGTTATAACTTGAAAACATCTTATAATGAGAAATTTTCAAAATAAATAATTGTGATTAATTTACAATTAATTATATGTAAAAATACTGAAAAAAAAAAATGTGTATTTCATTAATGAGTCTATCTGAAATCTATGCTGGGTTTGCTGTGAGAGTTATGGATTATTACAAACTGAGGTCCACTTAAAGATAAGGTGCAGATGAGGGTCTTTATTCACAATGGTATAGAAGGATTGCACCAAGGAAAGACTCTAAAAGGGACTGTAAATTTTCAGTCCATTTCAGCAAAAATGTGACTTTGATCAAGAAAGGGGCATGGTTTTCTTCTCTTTTTTGCAAAACAAGGATCCTGGGCTGATGGGCATTTCTAGCATGAAAGAAAGATGGGGGAAAAGTATATGATAGGGATTCTGTTGAAACAACATAGACATGCATGTTTTTCTCGGATTCAAACTCAGCATTGAATACAAAGAGAAAGATGTACGCAATTAAAAAATAATATAAAAGAACCTTTAGACTCAAATAGCACCAAGTTCTTGATTCTATTACCAGCTAACCTTGCAATCTATGAAACAAAACAAAGTCAGAGTGTTTAAGCACAGAGATAAAGATGTGAGTGGGTGGGTGAGGGAGATCAACAAGCAATGATCAAAATTAAGCAGCAAGATCAAATCCTAGGCATATCAGTACGTGTACGAATCTGAGAGTATCAGTAAGATGTAAGGCTAGGGCCATTTCCTTTTCACCAACAAAAATCAAAGGGTGATGAGGACAGAATTCACCTGATCTTGTTTGAGGTCTTGTGAAGAGATCTCCTCACAGACATAACCAAGTGTTTCAAAGGTGGCCTGCTTCAAAGAAGTTGGCTTTTCTTGCTGGGTCATGTTGGAGAGTAAGCATCCAATGAGTTCAGGCCACTCTTATGGGGTATTTCAATGGAGACAATCTTAGCAATCACCTGTGACGAAGTGTGCCTTGCTTCATGCACGGACGATCTCAATGTCCTCAGAAGCAAGTCCTTGATCTGGGATCTGAGAGTGCCATCAATCGCAACCCAATGCTGGATGAGCAATTCCTTACGAGCAGAATCTTTGGCATCCAACAAATTCTTTAAAATGATTCTAGCAAGGCGGCGGCATTCAGGGGCCTTCTCATCATTCAAAAGTTCAACTGAGAGCAAGAGGAGGAAAATGGGTAGATTCTGTTCCTGGAACTGCCTGAGGCTTTCTTCAGCAGCTGTTCGCACATTACCATATGGTGACTGTGCGGATAACAGGATCTGAGTGATCTCCATTGCCATTTTGTGTACAAAAAATAAAATGAAGACATGAACTAAATGTCAGAGATTCGCCAAAAAAAAAAGAAGAAAAAAAATACAAATCCTAAAATCGAATAATGCTCCACCAGATATATGGGTATGGTTTTCCACGGTCACAAGAGATTAGATGCACACTTCATTCATATTAGAACCAAAAGATGAAAGGTAGGGATCACAAAAATGTTGGGATCCACACGTACAATTATAGACAAACAGAGATTTATTATTATTATAATTTTTCAGCTGGGGAAACAAATAATAAAAAAAGTAAACAGACATCATCACAAACATGCCATCCTTTGTTCTTGGGATGCAGAATCAGTAGGATATCATTTCTTTATGTATTGAAATTACATGGAGAGGGGAGGTGTGCTTTGATCTTTTCAGATTGTCATGTGTGATGACTGGCATGACTGATGCCTTTCTTGAAGCATGGAATTAGGATCAATGTCGAAGGAAAATTCTCCCAGTGTTGGGTCATCGGCAGGCATCTTTCCATGGCGAAGGAAAATCCAAGAGTATTGCAGTAGTGCTTCTTCAAGCCTGAGTCGACAGGTTGGATGGCCAGAGGATGTTCTTGGTTCTACCCAAGACAGTGAGATTTCCATCTTGGGTAATTGTAAGAACTCCTGAGGAATCTGTGAGTGGGTTTTCTCTGTTGGCAACCCATATGTCTGTTTGATCGGGAATATTGTGGTACCATAATCCAACGAAGCGGTTTGTAGAATTATGAGCACTAAAGAAGCCTAGTGAGAAAATTCCACCCTCAGAAAGCTTGTCGATTTTAATGGGACTCGCACATGATATCTAAGTAAAAAAAACTATGGCTAAGGAAAGATTACGAATTTAAAATCACTTACTCAATCGAGGCAATCTTAGCAATCACTTGACTCAACTTGATTATAAATTTAAAATATTTATAATAATAAAGAAGATTAAGATAATTACATTGATATAAGTATTATAAATTATGAGATTTAACAACAAAGCACCAAGTAGCATCATGGTAGAGGGCATTGATCTGATTCTATCTCTGTTCATTCCAGTTAAAGAAAGGAAGGATCCCAAAGAATCATCAATTCATCTCATTAAGGTTTAGGCTATCAGTTTCGCATTTGTGAGTCTTCTAGAGTACATGTCAGTCTCCAAAAGCCAAGTGAGTTCATTTGAAGAAGAATTGGTGATGCTTAAGGAAGAATTGGTGATGCATACGCCAACATGGCATACATGCATGTAAATCTCTCATTGGTAGTTAAGCTGCGATAAAAGTTAAAACCATTACCTGTAGGTTGCAACAAAGAGCACTGTCCCATTAACCATCATTTTGATGGCCATCAACCAGTAGGTGAGGGTGGTCTGATTAGTGTGGTTATTGGGCTGGCCCCACCAACAATGAGGTCTGCAATCTGGGTGATATAGATTGGCATGCATGACAATATCGTATCCTGCATTTAACTTGAATTTACGGAGTTGTAACCAATTAGCGAGGACTCGGGGGGCATAAACACATGCTTGTCATCTCTTTCCCATAACAATGGTTGAAGGGGCCATCTCACTCCATTAACATGGAGTTCTGGCCAAAATGATGGTTCTGAACAAACCATTCTCGTGACATTACCCGCTGTTGGACTACCCATCTGCAAAGATCATAGAAATTAAAGGAAAATGTCAGTACAAGGATTCATAGAAGTGGGCCACTACTTAAAACCACCCTTCTTGATTGGAATCTTTTTTTCAGCTTTCGGTAATTCGACAGGAAACGAATGCTCCTACCTTATTACCAAAAACCGAGGAAAGGATCAGACTAAACTTGGATGACAAAAGAGGATTATACAGATGTGCACCATATTTAATATATGAGAAATTGATGTAGAGTGGGTCCCAGATAGTTTCATGGCCAAGATGGATCAGAAAAGGCCCTGTCGATGATAGAAGTGATCCAGACCGTCAGACCTTAGATCGGGTGTATCTCACAATCCGGAATGAGTTATCGGGCGTAAAATATATGATTTGGGGTAGAACGAGCTACTTTAGCCACCCAACCCTGCTACGCTGGGTTATGCAAGCCGGATTTGCGAAATACCCCTGGATCGATGGTCATTTCCCTATTTTAATTCCGTTTTTATTATAAATAGTAAGTTTTAGTTTGATTATATCTCTTCATCCATTGGGCTTTAGGAGTTGCGCTCAATGCGAAAAGAGCTTAGAATAATTAGGAGAACAGCTTGGTGAAGCCAAATAGGACACTTACTATTTTTGGCCGAAAACCTTGTGTACTACTAGACATCACGACCGTCTATAAATAGTAAGTTTACTATTCATAGGAAGTTGCGAATTCTAGGAGTTTTAGTTATAGTTTGCTTCTGATTTTTCTCCCATTGCTTGGTATCCTTATTTAAAGGGTTGTGAACTCGTTATTTTCATTCATCAATCAAATTACGAATTTATTAGAATTTATTTCTATTCTTCTTGCTTTCTTTCCTCGTGGATTTGAGAAGTCTCTACGAGGAGTCCAAAGAAGCTCCATGGATTCGGAGTAGTTATTCTTGAGGAAGACGGTGATCGACCTCATCACATTCATCCCTGCGTCAGAAATGCTGACCAAGGGCCATAGAATGGTTCATTCCTTGGGGGTGGGACCTGCCCAAAAATCAGTATGGTCAAGTCATCGTTTAAGCCACACAAGAATGTTGAATAAATATCTACCATTTTACAAATCTGGTAGCAAATCGCCAAGAGCCACACCCAGGTAAAGGAGGAGATGCTGTCATGTGGTAGCCTGACAATGATATTTTGTGATCAATCATGAGAATTCACGTTTCACATCTTGCGAGTGGGTAAAATAGTATCTGTAAAGTGATCTCAGATGGTCGGAACATGGCTATGATGATGGTCATTTTTCCAACCACCAATGTTTCTCATACATGTTTGGTCACCCTGAGAGCTCAGCAGCCTGGTTTTAGGGCAAGGGTATGCATGTTCATGTTATTTCCCAGTTGGGAAATGGAACCATATACTATATGCATGTGTGTATCAACATCTGTGCTTGATCTTATCAATTAGTATCTCTTGAGATATAGATAGGTGTATCCATCAACAAGGCTGGGTCAAAATGTTATCTTGGAATTTTAGATAAATGATTAGATACAACAGCCCTATCATAAGCTATTTTCAATCATTTTTTCATCCAATAAGTAGAATTCAAGCACATTGTAGAATACATGAGAAGACAGAAACGTCTAGAAGAAGAAGAAGAAGAAGAATAAAGAAGAAATGGATGAAACAAGCACAATAACCATTCCACTCAACATAACAAAACATCAAAACAGAAAACAGAGGGAAAAGGTCATTTATTTTGTGGAGAAGACAAGCTAAAGAACTTAAAAGCCTACCTTCATTCCTTTATCTGTAGATTCCTTTGTTCTCCTCAGCAACAATGGCCTTAGGATGGCCTTAACCAATCTCAATCCTCTCTCATCACCGCTCTCATAAGGCTTTTGAATCAATTTTTGCCACCTTGAAAGAAAGAAATTGAATGTAAGGAACAGAATAGAAGACAATAATGAATTTTACCATTTCTCACATGAGAGGTAGCCCACATGCAAGCATGCTAGTGTGAAACATAAACTTCCTAAAATTGGGAGAAAAAAAAAAAAGAAGAAGAAGAAGAAGAAGAAGAAAGAAAGAAGAAAGAAAGAAAGAAAGAAGGGAAAAAAAAGAGGCAAATACACAGTACATTCATAATTATAAACAATATCAATGTGATGATACAAAGTTCATAATTAATTTAAACAATCGAAACCTAAATGGTCCAATATTTTTGTAACTAAGCATTCCAGTTTTTGGATCACTTAAAGCACATAATGAAAACTTCAAAACATAAAAGAACGGCCCAAAAAAGGATAGACAAAACAGCTAAAAATGACTTATAATTGCCCTGAATTAGAAAGTCAAATGATGGATATCCAGACTTCTCAAAAAAAAAAAAAAAAAAAAAAAAAAAAACACTGACAGAACGCTGAGAATACAAATTGTGGATTCCACAGGGCTTTTCGATGTCCACGTCTTGCATTCTCTCTATCCAAACTGGCCCTTAACATTTTCAGCATTTACTAACACGAGGTGAAATCTGGCATTGTCTATTAAAAAGGGGGAAGTCTGAGCATATAAAATTTCTTCCTTATCTGGTGCACTGCACTCAAATTGAAAGGCATTATAATGGAGCATGATTCAGACCATCCAAACCATCGGTCTCAAACTGTGGTTGAACCACCATCACAAAATGCATGAGTTGGATGGTACAATACTACCCATCCAAATCACAAAATGCACCAGGAACAGGTGGGATGGGGTCGCACACCTTTAAAACCTTCTAGATATAGTAAGGCACCATTATTTTCTGTGTCATATATTCCATTCAAAAGATGCATTCAACCAGGATGAATGGAAACTAAAAAAATCAGGTCAGTCTAAGTCCAAAACTAAGTGGGCTACAACACATGATTTTACATGGTGTGGCCCACCTGCCTTTTGGATCAATCTAGCTGAGCTAAGGGATCCATGGAGAACAGGATCAGGTGAAGTTACTTTATTCCCACTTGACAGGGTCTTGAAAAAGGATCTTGACCTCTAAGTGGGTTGGGAAATGCCACTAAATACATCCAAAACAAAATAAATTGTGGTTGTGTTTCAATGCTCAAGTGAATAGCATTGTAAAAGGTCAGTTTAAACTACAGGTTAGAAACTCAGGAGAACTGGACACAGATTCAAAATTACCTTCAGTAGGTAAAATTCACAACTACTGTGTGACTAGGATTGTCCAATCCCTATAGTTATGGCCACCAACTTGTTGGCCCGCCATTTCAATGATCTGGATCATCTTGACACCTATGAGGTGTACTGTTAAGATGCTAGCAGCAAGTGGCCCATCTTTAGCAACTCAGGTCAGGAGTTAATAATCTATGCTGTATTATTCAAAGAAGAGATGGTCCAGTGCTCTGATCAGAGCACTATAAGTTACAGTGCTCCTAGCTGCATCGGTTGACTTGGACAGTCCGATCAACCAATCGGAACCGTCCATTAAATTCAGAATGCATTTCATGGATAGGATGGATGATGGTTCTTTTGAATCATGGTCAATCCATTATTAGCCCAAATAAATAGATGGATCAAAATTTTTTATTGGGCCTATTTGTGCGTAAATGATCTTGACTGTCCATATTAAAGGTCATTGATCAAATGGTTGATATTTGTCAGATTGGTATGATGTTTACATGGCAACCCCATGAAATGTGTGCCTTGGACCTAATGAACAGTAGATCAATGGATTGGACTTCTAAATGGCAATAAAGAAAAGAGAAAAAAAATAAATAAAAGACAGGTGAAATCCCCAATTCCAAAAATCCTGAGATCCCCAAAATTCTAAGGGCCTGTTTGGATGCTTGTAAGTTCTTTTAAGTTGTAAGTCACTTACAGGTGAAAGTTACTTATAGGTAACCTGTTTGGATGTAAGTTGTAAGTCACTTAAGTTAGTGTTTTTTGTTTGGGTAACCTGTAAGTTGCTTATAAGTAAAAAATCGTATATTCACATCAAGCAGAACTTGTATTAGGGAATTGTTTCAAAATGTTATGAGCATATAAAAATGCATGAGATGAAATATGTAATTTTACTAAGCCCATCAAAATGAATATATAAGCTAATTCTCAGGCCAAACTAATTATCAAGTGGGTCGTAAAAGTGGATGAAATACATACCATTAAGCATAAATGGTCCATATATAACAAAATCAGAATTATCATTGGTGTCCAATTTTTAGAATCCAAATGCATGAAAATAATTAAATAAAAATTTAAAAATAAATGCATTAAAAGAATCCAAGGGAGCATTTTAGGATAAGATCCGTGCAGCCCACCTTAATATATTAATAAATAAATGCATAAAAAGAATCCATATGCGGTCCACCTTAATACATTAATAAATAAATGTATAAAAAGAATCCATTTTAGGTGGACCACACTATTAGAAATAGGCAAACAGCCCATGGGTTCATTAAACTAGTTACAACTGTTTCTATAGTGGGGTTCACATGAGATTTGGATCATTTAGTGTTTTTTACTTGAAAAAAACACATGAATTTTTTAAGGTAAATTGGCAGTCTGTTCTCAAACGACAGCAGCAACACAGGATGTAAGTAGCATATAATGCAAGTGCACCCACCTTTTAGTGATCTAGATCAGATCTTTGGTGCACTGTGAATTGGATCATGAATAAAGGCAACCTCCATCAAACAAACCAGCCATCTAATGAGTGTACCTTGCATGTACCATTGTATATAGAAAAAATTAGTATTGTAGATGATTTCGTATAACACCTCTTTTTCTTCTTTTTTTTGTCGGCCGAAAACTTATCTTACCAAAGATGAATTTGAGGGTGCGGATGTTGGTTTTTTGATGAAAATATCCCTACTCATTAGGGTAAGCAGCTGAAAAAAGTAAGGATATTTTCATCTTTCTAGGTTCGTCCGTACAAATATAGGTCTACCTTGATGCTTAAGTTTTTTTTTTCCGTCCAATAAAAAAAGGTGAGTAATACGTTGGGTCTATACGACAAAATCTCTTGTATACATACCATTGGACACGTTTTACTTTAAAGCATCTACGAAGTTTGCTATTAAGATGGATGGACGGGGTGGATCCCACAAGTTTACTCAGTATGCAATCCCCTGCCATCAAAATGCTCAGTCGCGCAGTTGGCACAGGTTCTTGTGAGAACTTTTTGAGAACTCATGATACGTGATGTTAGTCCAAAATCTGAATGGTGCACGTGACGAAGCATCCCATGAAACCTACAGGGCCCAACTTTTTCATTGATCCAAAACTTTCATGGGCCATGAAAAAAGAAAACAGTTTCTTCCCTTGATTTTCATCTTACTTTTCTATGGCCCACCGGAGTTTTAGATTAGGGTGAAAATTAGTCCCTGGGCTTTACTGGGATGTTTTATCACATGAACCGCTCGGATTAGAGTCCCATGACAGGTGTGGAAAGGAACGCACGTGCGCACGTGCACAGGTGAGCATGCGTACGAGTAACACCTAATCCGCTCCCGTTTTCAAAGCAGAAAAGTAACATTGCGATCAAACCCTACCGTTTTGGGGAGGAGTGGAGAGGGAGGGTGGTCGTTGCAGACAGAGAGAGATTGCAGAGACGGAGGGCGGTCGTTGCAGACGGAGAGAGATTGCAGAGACGGACGGCAAGAGATTGCAGAGAGGGAGAGTGCGTTTCTCCATCTTCCCCTCTTTTTAAAAATCCGACCGTTGAGCCTGTAAGTGGCTTATAGGGAAGTGACTTCTCACCCCCATCGCCCTGCAGTTTTTGGGTAGATTTGCCTGTAAGTGACTTACAGGCTGTAAGTTACTTACACGTGAATTTTCACCCCCAAACACCACCTGTAAGTGACTTCCCTGTAAGTCACTTCCCACTTACCCAACTTACAGGCATCCAAACAGGCCCTAAAATCCCCAAATCCCTAATTTGTAAAATCAGAAAAACCCCAATTCGGGGTCCACATTCAAATCTGTAAGCCCTAAAATCCCCAATTACATAAATGAGGGTCCACATTGAATCAGGAATCCATAAATTACTAAATCCTTAAATTCCTAAATCGGCATTGAGATTGAGAGAGAGAGAGAGAGAGAGAGAGAGAGAGAGAGAGAGAGAGAGATACCTCACGTTCGTGAATGAGTCTTCCACCGAGATTCAGAGAGAGAGAGAGAGGGGGAGGGCGTGCGTAGGTAGGGAGGGCCTTTGGATAGAATCCGGTGACCAGAGCTCATGGGGGCGTCTGGCTATGATAGGCTTAGGGTTTCGGCTCCCTCCCTTCTTTGGATCAAACACACACACAGAGAAAGGTTAGGGGGCGGAGAGAGAGAGAGAGAGAGAGAGAGAGAGAGAGAGAGAGAGAACGGAACGGATTGGCTACTCCCCTGCCACCAGCCCGGTGGCTGGTGGTCGGTGCTCTGTGGGCCCCACCATGATGTATGTGTTTCACCCATTTTTACGGATCATTTTAGGGCTTGATACCAAAAATGAAAGGGATATAAATCTCAAGTGGACCATACCTAAAAACAATAGTGATTGGATATACACCACGAACGGTTCAAAGGAGATCAAAGTATAATGGGCCTCACAATGATGGATTTATAATATCGACGATGTTCGGAGAGATCATTTTAGATCTTTATCCCAAAACTTAGTAATTTTTAGGTTTCAGGTGAATCACACAAGTGGAGAAATGATTATCACGGTTAAAACATTTGTAGTTCCCAAGTAATGTTTACTATTCAACCAATCTCCCACTGTAATGTGTACTATTCAACCAATCTGTTCTCAAGGTCCCGTGGGCCGGGATGAAGAAAAAAACCAAATATCATGTTGATCTAAAATTTGTATGACCCTCAAAATGGTTTGAATGGCAGGTGTACAATCCTCCACTACCTTTTACTGTATAGTTAACTTGATTTTTGGTTCATTCTTATTTTTGTGCTCAAGCCTTATCACTAACTCACGAAGGGGGCATTTGGTACGTCGATTTGAATGGTATTGAATTGTATTAGATGAGATTAACATCATTAATGCACAATAATTGTATGGTGGAAATATCATTGTATTGTAGTAATCCAATCCTATGTTTGGGATAAATTTTTTGTGGGGGGAAAACACCAAATTAAGGAAAATCATGTTTGGTGGACCATAAAATTGTAATCAATGAACCAAATTCAAAATAGATGTCGTTCACTTGTACACATACATAAACGCATGCATCAATGTGGGGCAAATGTCTTGTGTAAATAGTGTATATGGATGTATGGCATGGATAAATGCATGCATCAATGTGGGGCCCACATGTGTAGTGGATTTTAAAATCCACAAAAATCCTACATGGACCAAATGCAATTCCATGGGACCAAATGCAATTCGGGGTCCACATTCAAATCTGTAAGCCTTAAAATCCTCAATTCCCTAAATGAGGGTCCATATTGAATTGGGAATCCACAAGTTACTAAATCCGCAAATTCCTAAATTGGCATAGAGAGAGAGAGAGATACCTCACATTCATGAATGAGTCTTCCACCGAGATTCAGCCTACGTTGGGGTGACGCGCCTCCTCGTAGTGAGTGCGAGCGATCCCTTTTTTTTTCTCAGCACTCCCCATATGCTTGAAGTCGGGGATGAGGAACCCGACGGGATCAAGGATCGCGGGGTTTCAGCCTCACATATTGGGGGGCCTTGACCTCGCAACCAGTTCAGGGCATTTGATACGTGGGGTGTATAAGTTTTCCCAACTTGCTGGATGAATGGAATTAACTAAGAACTTGGCTAACATTATCATTGCATCGTACTAGTTAGGTTGGCGACTCGACAGTCGAGGTCGCTCTGAGGGAGTGTTGGTTATACGCGATTGTTAGATGGAGTCGCTCGAGGGAGTGTTGTGGCGAGGGCATGCATTATATTATCCATCATGCATATCCATTAATAAGATTAGTTATGTATTTATGAATGATTATTTTTCATTAAGCTCATAATATAACTGATGCTTGTTACAACTTAAGACTAATAGCACCCATTGAGTTGAGTTGATCACTCACTCCCACTCTGGGACGGTGTTTTAAAACACCAACCAGACTCTCTCGTAAATGCAGGAGTTGTAGAGTACGAGGAGCTTGGCGACGAGAGTCTTGAGGAGGAGGACGAGCTGTCCTACTTCTAGTTGATGGGCGCGGTTCTCCATCGGCATAATGGACGGGATTTGGATCGTCGAGTAGTGGACTCGGCCCTATTCTTGTGGACATAACATTTTTTGTAATTTTGATGGGCAACGCCTTGTGCGACCCATTTATATTATTTTGGACTTGTATATATATATTTGAACTCTGTCATTTTAGTAGACTTGTTATGATTGTGATTCATGTTTCAAGTAATTCCATATTGTGCATTTAAACCTGATTAAACGCATATTAATGAAAAATTGGTTATAAGTTATACCCAAGAACTTGGGAGTCAAGTGTATGCACGACCCCTAATTTTCAGGGTATTACAGATAGGGTTAGGGTTTCAGCTCCCTCCCTTCTTTGGATCACACACACACACACAGAAAGGTTAGGGGGTGGGGAGAGAGATAGAGAGAGATCGGGAACGGATTGGCTACTCTCCTAGCCACCAGCCCGATGGCTGGTAGTCAGTGCTATGTGTGCCCCTGTAACACCTCGGTTTTCAGAACTCAAGTACACGACTCGTATCCCAAAAATCCAGGAGTTAACTGAATAATAATGGTAATCGATGGGAATCAAAGTGCAAGTAGCGGAAAACAACCGTAGCATAGATATGATCAAAACGGGAAACAATATCCTAGCCCACTCAGCTGGGGGCCAAATACAAAATCCTTAAATGTAATAATTCAAAACAAATGATCATAAATGAAATCTACTGGTTGAGGTCATAATATGCAGCTGCCTCCTAGTACGGCTCCTCATCGTAAGGCTCCTCCTCGACTACAACCGCCTTCGAATCTGCCACAAGTCCATCAGCCCCTATATCCTCTGTACGGTTGAACATTGATGAATGAGTAGCCAGCTCAGTGTGATCTCCCCTCTAGATTACACACCGCCGCCCTAGACAAGAAATAACATAAAACATCAAAGCAACCCAAAACATAGTAAATGCAATCTTATTATGTGCATGGATGCGTGAATGCAATCATTGCCCCAGAGATACTCATCTGTGCGGACATTGGGCTCGTCACCCATGCAATCATCAACTTGGAAAAACTTATCCAGTCGGACAAAATACATATATCACGTACGATAGCGATAGACGCTGGTTTGTGCCTTGTATGCATGATTAGCCAAGCTATTATTAGTCCAGTTACAATCAGTCAATTTAAATAAGCTCAAGGTCACTACGAGGGCTTGTCACCAGCGTAGGCCGACAGCTCGGGCATAGGTCCCATACCACCATCCCCGACTCATGAGGCTACCGCCTTCGAGTGTGTATAGAACCCTTCAACACGTGGCTAATCAATTCTCAATATAGGGGAACTACCACCGTATGCTGATTAGGAATGAAGTATTGAAATTATTAAATACGACGGCTAAAATGAGACGGTATGTATGAATCAATACGAGTAATCAATGGAGAGAATAAATGTTACAAGGTTCATTCTATGGTCAAGTAAGTGAAATCACTCCATAGGTGGTAAGCTCCATAATTCAATTGCCACTAATCATAACCTCTATGTTGAGGGTCTATCATAGTCCGTTCCATTACACCCTACGATCGGACACTCTTAAAATAGGAGTTTCCATAGATAGGTTTCAAATAATGTATGGCTTACAAACAATATAACCTTATGAAGATTCAGGCATGCTTTGATAATTGAAGAAAAACTCATGTATACAATTAGTTCAAGAATCATATATTCATAACTTATCAATTTCTAAAGCATGCATCTTAAGTAAACAATTGAGTATTTTAATAAATCCAACTCATGCTTTCAAGTTAAACTAATTAGCAATTCAACAAATTCTAAGAACATATGGTAGAGTAACCAATTCAAATGGTTGGCCCTCTGACATGTGGTGAAATAAATCAAGGATTTGATCACTTCTAAAATACATAATAATAGCTACTCAATGATTAAACAAAGCCAAAGAACATGTACTCCAAACAAACCAGTTGAATGATTATCCACTCCTAGGTTATCTTTTACAATTGTTATAAAAGACTATCTTTAATCTATTTTAGAGATGGAAAGCTCAAGAGGAAGAAAATCATTACCAGAAAAGTCGTAATACATCCCTTGATGTGAATTTCATCGAGAAGTTAGTGGCTCCACATCACTCAAATAGTCCCCTAGATAAATTTGCTTGCATTAGACAATAAGTTCTAAGGTTTTAAGGCATAAGGATCGGTGAAAGGTTGAAAGACCCATAATTATGGTGGTCTGGTCTTTCATTAAGGGAGTCAGGACTAACAACACTTGGTCTAACGAGTGGGCCTAATCTGGGCTTGATCTGGCCCATCTTGATGACTCCAAAGGTTGCCTACCCGACTGTATGGTGCGGCCCACCTAACTATTTGGTGCGGCCCACCTATTTGTGAGGTGCAACCCCTCTGACTATTGCTTTTGAGCAGCCCACAGCCGCGGCTGAGCCTTTTAGTCGGCCCAGTTGTGTGGCCCACTGCATTGACCAGTGAAGCCCAAAGGTCGTGGCCCAATAAGATGAATGGTGAGGCCCGCTGGGTATCAGCATGAAGCCCACCTGATGCCGGCGTGTAGTCCACCGCCTGCAGCCCCATTCATGGTCCAGACCTAGCCTGTTTTCAATTAGAAATAGGGCCCATTTGCTAGGTCATTTATGGCCCAACGTGCAGCCTGTTGTGGCCAGACTAGAGGCCCAAAACTCAGTCATTATTTGGCTTGGTTTCGACCCAGCTGAAACCTAGTTCCAGCTTATTGCAGAGCGCCATTTAAGGCCTGCTTCTGGTTCAAATCTCAGCCTTGTTTGAGGGCTGATTTTGGTCCCTATCGTGGCCCTTTTACGACTCACCAGTGGGCCTGGTTCAAGGCTCATATGGAGGTGCTTTATTGGTCCTCATACCTGCCCATGTGAGACTCGCATTTCGGCCCAAACCAAGGCTTGCTTGAGGCCTGATCTTAGTCCGAATCAAAGCCTATTTGCGGGCTATTCTCAGCACGATTCTAGTTAACCTCAGAGCCTAGACAGATGCTCACTTTCTGCCATGGTTCCGGCCCGAAACGCAGGCATTTCCTGGTTTGATTTCGTTCCGGGACTAAGCTGCTTCCTGGTCTTTGTCGTGGTCCAAAATACAGCCATTGATTGGCTTGGTTTCAACCTGAACTACGACCATTATTTGGCCTAGTTCTGGCTCAAAATAGAGCTTCTATTTTACCGGGTTTCAGCCCGAAACACTGCCATTTGTTTAGCTTGATTAGAGGCTGCCTTTCCAATGGATTATAGCCGGACGTTCGACCCAAAACATAGCCATGGCGTACGCTGGCTTCAGTTCCTAACTCAGCTAGGATGAAGGCTAGCTTTGGCCTAAGACACAGCCATTGTGAAGGTTGGACCGAACCTTGCTTTGCCGATTACGACTCTAAAGCTAGGTGCAGCTGAAGGGTAGGCTGTTACCTGGTATTTTCGGGCTCTGGGAGGTGGACACAGCTCTCACTTGCTCTCCCTCAACCGAGTCGACCCACAGACAGGCTGAGTCGATTCATGGACTAAGCTCTCCCTCTCTCTTCTTCTCTTTCTCTCTCCTCTCTCTCTCTCTCTTTCCTTTCTCTCTCTCCTCTCACCATTCACCCTTACTAATGCGAATCCCAAGGGCACAGTGCTCTTCTTATAGCAATGGGAGAGAGCCTCCAACGGTTAGAAAAAGAGCTTTATAAGCGACAGTCGTGATTTCAAAGTGGCCACGCATGGGGCCCATCCATATGCTAGAATGAATTGATGACGTTCTGATCTATCAGAAAAGTAAGTTTTTAGGTCTGGTGTGGCCCATCTCGTGATTAGATTCTGGTGGGTTATCGGGAAAGATGATCTGCCCTTTAATGGCAAATACTACTCTACATATTTCAACATGATCTGGTCTGTTTGAGCAGACCAGATGGAACCTTTGATCTGCGTGGGGCCCACTTTTTGGACACCAAACATCAATTTTAAATCATCTCATGAGAATGTCCAGTTTTCTTCATTTTCTTATGAGAGGAGATGCCCTCCTTTCTTATCTCGTACTATCTCCCATAAAGGGCTAGGATTGCTCCATGTGGCCCAAGGAGTGGCTAGAATGCGCCAGCACCCCCTCCCTAGAAAGGAAATGTTGCTTTTTCACTTTTTCTTATGCAGGCCATTGTTTGGCCGTTTTTGGAAATGGGGAAGCATGCCGCTCCCTGGGAATGGACGATTGGGATGGCATGATCAGGTCGATTATGGGCCACCCATGCAGCCACAAATCGGGCCCACATCATAGATCCTAGCCACGTGTAGGTCTTTGGATAATTTTATTCTAATTTCTTCGTTCCTTTGCGTGGGCCTAAAAGCCTATACCGTTATGATGGGGTGGACCTTACAAGCAAAATGAACGTTTTGGATCACCCGGAAAGTGCCCAAAGTGGGCCACTTTAGGAGGTGAAGTCCATCAAATTTGAAACGCATGTTGGCGGAAGATATTTGCCATTTTTCTTGTTTGACTGAGCCCATTGTTCCAGTGCACATCGTGCGTAAGCGCATGAGGTGCACATGCACTCCGTGTGGGGTCCACTGTGATGATTGCGACAAATCTGGTCCATCCAATTGCCTTAGGAGCATCCTCTAGGGGTATTGGCCCATTTTGGGGAGGGGCCGAGGCCCAGGTGGGCCGTATCATACGTCTCAGGCTCTATTTAGCCTTATGACCGCTGATCCGACGGTTGGATCGGTTTGATATTAAACTTCAACGGCTTATTGTGGATTTATAGTGCAATGGGTGCTCAGCTGGCTATTCACTAGCCTTTGAAGATTGATCTTTCGGGTATTGTTCACTCCCCAAGTATAGGGTTGTGATGTAGTAATAAACTCGGTAAGACCGAGGTCGAATCCACAGGGACTGATACCTGTACGTTATCTGAAACCAAGTAGAACTAGAACTAGACTAAGATGTGATTTAAACCAAATAGAATTTAAGAAATAATTGTGAAAGAATTATCTAAGACTTTAAGGAATTCAGAGGAAGGGAACTAGGGATTCAGAGGATCCACTTGTAGAGATCAGGGAGATCGTATGCCAGGATCACAAATTATGGAAATTTACTGAATTGCCATTGATATAGGTTTCAAGAGATGAAAGGTGTATGAATTAGAATGGATTCCATCACCAAACCATGCCCAGGAGACAAAGCAAACAACAGAATTAATCTAATTATCAATCAATCAACATGCCATGAAGATCAGGAAGGTACTGTCATTCTACCATGCCCATGGGACAATGATGAATAACAGGGCTTCCTGATGTCATAAACATCAAAAAGACATAGAAACATGCTCAAAGCCATCGCAGACCTATTGTAATTTTAGTCACAACAGACCATTAAAAACTGAAAACATTCCCTCACAATCAACCCAATACCAAATCCATTCAGTTTAAAATAGAATTAAAGGCATAAAATTCTTCCCATCACGCTACAAGCTTCACCCCTTAGCCCTAGCTAAGGGGTTTAGCCACACATGAATGGGCTAAAATAAACAAATAAACAAAAGAAAAGGAAGAAAATCAATAAAAGGAAAAGAAAAAAGGAAACAAAAGAATTTCCCTGTTTTCTCCTTCAATCATCCAAGCCTGCTCCTGAGATCACGTGCATCCTCCCCAGCCATTGAAAAACTCCAAGCCGTGCTCACGTCCTCAGCCTTCCCTGCTCCTGTTCCAGCAGCTGATGCAGCAGACCGTCCTTCTTCTTTTTTTCACAACCAAAACCGGCTCCTCCCCCACACGCTCCAGCGGTCAACCTCCTCACGTCCCTCAAAAAAACTTCCCTCCTTTCCTCACGTTCTCGGCTGCACCCTCTCTCCCATTATTCCCTCAGCACGAACCCTCCTTTATCTTTCTTCTCATCTCCTGCTGTGGAGTCCTGGCCGGACTCTACTGCGCAAGCTGGAGCGGTTTGTGATAGGACTGGGCTCTGAATCATGCAGCAGAGAGACTTTCTGCGTCAGAATGTTTGGTGGGGCCCACTTTATCTATCATTTGATAGATCCATGCCGTCCAACAGTTTCTCCTCAGAATTTCGACCGATCATGGTCTGTTTTGATCCGCTGTTGATGCTGCCCATGGAAGAATTCCTGTTGTAATGATATTCGAACGGTCCTTTTGTGATCGTTGTAGCGGCCACGTATGCGTGAATGGCTGAAAACGGTCAGCATGGTTCTGACAACATTGAGTCCCTCTACATGATGGACGGACCGGATTGATGATTTGGTCCGTGATGATGGCCCACTAAGATCGTCCGCAGCCTCTGTTACGCAGCAGAGCGTGCGCGGTCGGGCGCTGTGAAGGCGGCGAGCCTCTGGTTGGTGCCGTGTGTAAGATCCACTCCGACCATTCGATTCGCGTCAAAAAACCAGTAAGATTTGACTGGTTTCATGTTGAATTCCGTGTGGCCCACTGATTCTTTCGCTCCACCGTTAATCATCCGTTTTAACAGTTGAAATCCACTCTCCATTATCTTCTGAGATTACGCCACCTAGGCGATGTTCACGCCCACCCTCTTGATACAATGGACGGTTCGGATCATCACTTCAGGTGTTGAGTGGGCCCCACTGAGGAGGACCGGCGGACGACAGCGAAAACGCTGTTTGCGTTTTTGAAGAGGACGCGGGTCAGCGGTGGCTGACCCTTTTGTAGGGATTCGGTGCACCGCAGGAGTGCACCGTCTATGCACTCGCATGCTCCTTGTGGGGTCCATCATGATGTATAAATGAAATCCGCTCCGTCCATCCATTCTGTCACATCATTCAGACCGTGGAGACCGGAGATGAAGCAGATCCAGACAACAGGTGGGCCCAGAATCATGATTCCGAGGGACGATCTATCCATTAGGCCACTTCCACCAGGATACAACGGCCGAAATTCTGCATGTACGGTTAATTTATGTTCTTCAGGCCGTGTATGACATTTCGGGACAAACGGATGGTGAGAAACCTATGATCTTGCATTCTGGCCGACTTTTGGGCCACTTGAGCTTCAGTTTCTCGATTTTTTTCGGATCTCGGCTGTGTAAAATCGTCGATCCCAATCCCCAGGAGTCCGTCCCATGCTTTAGTGTCATCAGATCGGTAAATCCATGCTTTTTAGTGTCCTTTCCCAGTCCAAGCTCATGAAGACGCCCTACATCACAAATACAATTAAATTAGGCTATTAAACGGTGTCATGCTTGTAAATCCATACAATAAATGGGTCTGATATGCAATATTTGACCCTCAACAGGTATTGCTACAGTTAGTTGATTTAGAACAATCCTGAATTAAGGTGTCTAATCAAAGGTACCTTCTAGAATAATATGGGGTGCATTCCAACTCCTAGAGCCTTTGATAGATGACCTTTAATGGTGCCTGGAAGTCCCATCCTACATATCAAGTTCAAGTTGTCCAGTTAATCGATCTGGGTTTTCATAAACGTAGTTTTAAGGGGTAGCACCCGTGTACCAAATGTACGGGGTGTTACAGCCCCACCATGATGTATGTGTTTCATCCATTTTTACAGATCATTTTAGGACTTGATACCAACAATGAGAGGGATATAAATCTCAGGTGGACCACACCACCAGGTCCTTGCTCTTACTCCAGTGGTAGACTCTTAGGAGTTTCAACACCTGGTCAAGGGGTTCGAGTACCCATAGGTGGTGAAATCCCACTACGGTGTGAGTGTGTGGCGGTGTGTGTGTGAGTGTGTTAAAAATAAAAATAAAAAAAAAGAAAGAAAGAAAAGAAAAGTAAACAATAGCGATTGGATATCCACCATGAACAGTTCAAAGGAGATCAAAGTAAAATGGGCCTCACAATGATGTATTTATCATAGCTACACCATTGGAAGAGATCATATTAGATCTTTATCCCAAAACTGAGTAATTTCTAGGTCTCAAGTGAATCACACCACAAATAGCAGTAGGGAATGATTCTCACCGTTAAAACATTTGTAGGTCCCGTTATAAAGTTTACTTTTCAACCAATATGTTCTCAAGGTCACATAGACCAGGATGAAGAGAAAAAACAAATATCATATATATTGGTCCAAAATTTCTATGAGCTTCAAAATGGTTTCAATGGCAGGTGTACAATCCTCCTCCACTTTTTACAGCATGGTTAACTTGATTTTTGGATCTTTCTTATTTACGTGCTGGAGCCTTATATCACTAACTCACTAAGGACGTGTTTGGTACGTGGAATTGAATGGTATTGAATTGTATTAGATGGGATGAACATCATTATTGCACTAATTATATGTTGGAAATATCATGGTATTGTAGTAATCCAATCCCATGTTTGGGATAAAAATTTTGCCGCTGGAAAACACTGAATTAAGCAATATCCTGTTCCACGGACCATAGAATTGTAATCAATAGACCAAATTCAAAATAGATGCCTTTCACTTGTACACATATATAACCAGAATGTCCCGTGTAAATATTGTATATGGATGGATGGCATGTATAAACGCTTGCATCAATGTGGGGCCCTCATGTGTAGTGGATTTCAAAATCCATGGAAATCCTACATGGAATAAATGCAACTCCATGGGACTAAATGCAATTCCATCCCACCTAATCCCAACTTTTCCAATCCTCTCCAAATGTTAGATGGAATTGCGCAAGACCAAATGCAATTACATCCCACCTAATCCCATCTAATACCCTGCACTAAACGCCCCCTAAGTATATGGACGGTTTGGATATAACTCATACCTTATGATGGGATCCATAGAACTTGGCGACGTCAACACACCAGCTCGATTGTTGGTGTGTGCTACGACGGCCAATCCACTTCCAAATTGGGCGCAGTTGAGTTCTATACAGAGCCAGAGATGGGACGGTCCAGTTAGGGGCTCATGGAGCCCACTGTGATGTGTGTTGTTTATCCACTCTATTCATCCATTTCCACAATTTATTTTAGGGCATGATTTCAAAAAGGAGGTAGATAAAATCTTGAGTGAAACACACCATGTATTAATGGTAGACACTTAATTTCTATTATTTCCTACGGTGTGGTCTACTTAAACTTTCGATCCATCTCATTTTTAGGTTCATTCCTTAAATGAGCTGTCAAAATGGATGGACATCTTATATAAAATACACATATTGTTGTGGCTCTCATAGACCAATTTTTTTTGATAATGCAGTTAGAAGGTTTGGCTTATTATGGCATCTCCAATGGCTAAAGCCCATCCATGCAACCATTACACGACCAACGGCGTTGTTCATTTTTTCAAGAAATCACTGCACCAATACATATATGTTAGGTCAGGACGGAGTTCAATCCATGCGAAAGGCAGTACCTAGTCTACCTCCAATCAAATACTTCGTCATCTCATTTTCATGCCCCAATT
The DNA here is from genome assembly GCF_029962835.1 of Magnolia sinica. Taxonomy (NCBI): domain Eukaryota; kingdom Viridiplantae; phylum Streptophyta; class Magnoliopsida; order Magnoliales; family Magnoliaceae; genus Magnolia; species Magnolia sinica. Next base: position 79,576,333 of record NC_080582.1, read on the forward strand.
TCTCTACATGTGTGATACTTTATGTCTGATCTCTCTCTCTCTCTCTTCCTCCATCCACACGTGAGTTTCACATGCATAGACTCACATTTTCCACCCCTATATATAAATATTATGAAGATAGTTCAAACGTTGGGAGAGAGAGACTGATGCTATGGTGAACACCTAGTTGCGGGTGATTGAGACCGTTCATTTAGTGGGGTCATCATATGGACGAGCCAAAACCTTGTGGTGCCTTTCACGTGCAGCCTGTGGGGGTCACTTGGCTGGTGCCTTCCACACGCGTGCCTTGAATGTGGACCACAGGTACCATTTTCTCTGGCCATCTATTCTTTTTGTATAGTCGTGGACCACGCGATGAATGGATAGGCCTAGGCCACCTTATGTACTCTTCAGATGTCCCACTCATTTGTCAGTTTGGTAAGCCGCGTGCGGCTATCAAACCATGTGACAAACGGAGGGAGGGTTTTTTTTTTTTTTTTTTAATTTTAATTTTTATTTTTAAGGCGTGCCCGTGTCACCCAATAAGGTGCGGCCCTTTACCGTGGGGCCCACCTTGATGTATGTATTCTAAATCTAGGCCATCCGTCCGTTTTTCTAGATCATTTTATGGTATGGATGCAAAAATGAAGTGGATGCAAATCTCAGGTGGACCATAACATAGCAAACTGTGGTGATTGACCGTTAAAAACTTCTTGTGAGCCACTAAAGTTTTGGACTTGTGAAAGCTGAAAATCGATGCTTATGCTGATATATCTTTGTTTTGGGGTTGTATGGACTGATTTAGATTGGTGATGTAGACTTGGAGTCATCATTGGCAAATTAGCTCAAAATCTCGCAGTCGGCTAGAACCTGCAAATTCTGTAAAAGTTAGAGAATCTGGAGACTCTCTTGCTTAAGGTTAACTCCTGATCTGCGACATAGGATTCCGAGTAAGAGACATTAGTTACAAGAAAGGAAGGTGTTAGGCACCCTCTCTGCCCGTACAGGTGTATGATTTCTATTTCATGTGGTAAGCTGATCTTAGTGGATAAAATGATAGAGTGCAAAGTATTAAATTGAGATTAGCCAGACTCAGATTTCTGATGTGGCAGGGTCCGAAATTTCGGCAAGCCACAGAGCATACGTCTAGAAATGAAATTTATAAATAGATATGATGATGTTAGAATGACATGTAAGAGGACTAGACTACCATTAATTTCTGATGTGAAAAGATCTAGAATTCTAACAAGTCACAAAACATATATTCAATGGTAACCTAGAGAGGAAGGGGGGTTGAGATAGGAAGTAATAATATAATTGATAAAATATAAATGCTAGTGATGATTGCATGATCTTTGGCATGCACTTGAAATAGTTTAGATGTTTGGGTGCATATGGTTAGGAATAATTGGCCTAAATATGACTGAGAGGCTAAGAGATGGCTAGGGGAGGCTAAAGGGGACTAAAAAGATGGGAGCTTGAGAACTCAAGCATTCCCTCTCACTTTCACTCACTCTCTCTCTCTTACTCTCTCTCTTGGTGAGGCTTATTTGGTTGTTGGTTTTGAAATGAAGAGAAGATGGGGGTAGATGGTCTTTACATAATTTAGGGGATTATGAAGGGAAGGGTGAATGATGATGTGGCAGCCTAAGATTGGTGATGGGAAGGGAGATGCCATGTGACACCTTCTTATATGTTAGGAAGCTTGGTAAAAAATGTAAATAGTAGGAATTATAGGAGTTAAGTGGGTCCTAGAAGAGTTTCCCATTATGAGAGCAACAACTTTTGATCTGGGCACATTTGTCGAGAGGGACGGTAACTGGGTTATTGCCTCCCTTTGCTTGCTTCCATGGTTTAGCCGAAGGGCTTGTCCGGGCATGGAGAGTGGCCAAAGGCCTGGGTTTTGAATATTTGGCTTTAGAATGGATTGGGTATGGCTCGACTTGGGCAGTGGCTCAGATATGACTCGGCTTAGATAATGGCTTGGGTTCAACTAGGGTTTGGATTAGGCTTGAATGATTAAGATTTTAGGTAGGGTTTAGGGTTTAGGTTTAGTTCATAAGGATCATCTATACTTCATGAAGTTGCTAGCCTGAGTAAATTGTCTACGGGATCAAGCTAATGTTTTATTTTCCCCTTAGTCTAGTTTTATATAACCTTATCAATAGGTTGGATGGCAAATAAACGTTACAATGAGACCTAGAAAGTTTTTTAACGGTGAGATGTTCAATCACCACAGTTTCCTACAATGTGGTCCAAATAATGTTTGGATCTGCTTCATTTTCGGATCATATCATAAATGATATGGAAAAACGGATGAATGGAGTGGATTTGTAATAAATACATCTATGTGGGCCCCATTATAAGGGACACCTTCGTGGGTAAGTTTGGGGGACCAGGAGGGTTGGCATTGTCTTATCCATGGTGAAAAATCTCATTCCCGCTAGTTTCTCTGCTCTAATTCATGTGAAATTTTCAGATTTTGACATTTTTATTAGAAAAATAAGAAAAAGTCACTGAAAATATAATATTAAAATTTTATTTCTTATAAACAAGTAAATAATTTTATAAATTTAATACATGGTAGTATAAAGTAATTATTTATCCTTTAAATAAAATTTGCTCTCTCATTTTTTTTTATATTCCTTTTACCATTAGTTTCCCACACTACATACGCATACCGTACTTTCCATTCGCCTATGCGGAGAATATCGGACGCGGATTTCCTGCGAAAGCATTTCGCAGGAAGTTCCTGCGCAAGGATGCTGGGTGGGGCCACCACCATTGTTTTTGGGAAATATACTCCATTCATCCGTTTTGCAAGATAATTTTAGGACAATATACAAAAAACGAGTTGGACCCGAGACTCAAGTGGGCCACACGAGAGAAAACATTAGGGATTCAGTTAGAACCGTTGAAACATTCTCATGACCATAAAAGCTTTCTTTCAGGCTAAATTTTTTGTATTTTCACTTCATCTCTGTGTTAATAACCTTATAAACGGTTTGGATGGCATATAAACATCAAGGTGGAGCCCAAAAAGGTTTCAACGGTAGGTATTTCTTTCCCCAATTTTTCCTCTCGTGTGGCCCACTTTAGTTTTGGATCCACCTCGTTTTTGGTCGATTTTACTAAAATGAGCTCACCAAACGGATGAACGGAATACATTTCCCAAAAACATAGTAGTGGGCCCCATACAGCATCCTTGGGCAGGAACATCCTGCGAAAGGCTTTCGCAGGAAATCCGCGTCCGAGAATATCCAGGGCTTTCGCAGGAAATCCGCGTCCGAGAATATCCAGCACCATAAAATTCACAGCCTATCTTTGGTGCGGATGTGGACTGGGTACTACCCTTGCCTGTCCCAACTACCCTTGCCTGTCCCAACTTGGCATAGGACACGGAGTGCGTCCTACCCCCGCCTGGACGGTAATCTATCCGGGCAGGGCTCTGTATGGCCCACTGTGATATAAGTGTTTTATCCATGCCGTTCACAGCTTCGGTGGACCCCACCAAAGGAAGTTCCAGTGATAATGACACCCACCATTAAAACCTTTCTAAGGGCCACCGTGATGTTTTTTTTAACCATCCAACCTATTCATAAGGTCATGTAGACGTGGATGAAGTGAAAAAACAAATATCAGCTTGATCCGAAACTTCTCTATTTACCTAGAAGTTGTTAATGGTGGACATTCAATTCACACTTTGTGGTCCACTTAAGCCCTATACCTATCTCATTTTTTGGTTCATAACTTAAAATGATCTGAGATAAACGATGAACGGCGTGGATAAAACACTTACATCATGTTGGGCCCCACAGAGCCCTGATCGGACGGATTACCTTTGGGGGGGGGGAGGGGATGCAATCCATGTCCCTTGGTATAGGTAGGGGCTTTGAGGGTCCACTGTCATGTATGGATTTTATTCATACCATCCAACCATTTTGCCATATCATTTTAGGATATAAGCTCAAAATTGAGACAGATTCAAGCCTCAAGTAGACCACACCACAAAAATCTACTATGATAATGTCGCCCACCATTGAAACCTTCCCAGGGTTCACCATGATGTTTATTTGCTATCCAACCTATTTATAAGGTCACCTCAACCTCATTAAAGGATAAACATAAACATGAGCTTGATCCAAAACTTCGGCGGCTCCCAATAAGCTTTTAACAGTGGATGTTCAATCCCCACAGTATGGTCAACCCAACTAACTAGGGTTCGGTCCTTAAATCCTCACCACAGTTGTAACTGGCCAGGCTGGGGTGGCCGTCTAAATATTGAGTCAGGTTTGGAGTCTTAATAGTGGCCCATGGGTCTATACCGATCTTGTGACCTGATAAATAAAGTCTGGGCTCAGCTTCAGGTAGGTTCGTTCGTATTGGTGCACCTGGCCTTGCCTGGACATTATTAATTAGCCAAGCGAAAAAAGAGTTTGAATAGACCTGAACTGAGAGGGTCAGGCCCAAACAGCTTAAAATTGGAGCTAAAGCAAGACCAGGGACGCGGATTGTGTCCTACCCAGCCCGTCTCTAGCCAAAAATGGGTAGTTATGTGATGCATATGTTTATCCTCCCTTATCAGATCATTCTAAGGTATTTACGCAGAAATAGGCAGATCTAACGCTCAAGCGGAGCACACCAAATAATAAGCTTGGTTGCATTAAATGCACAAAGTATTAAATTTATGCGTTAAATGCAAGATTAATATGTGGTGTGATGTACTTGATGGTTGGATCTACCTATTTTCGTATTCATAGCTTAAAATGATCTGATAGAAGAGATGAATGGCATGGATAAACAGATACATCATAGTAGGCCTACCAACAGAACTACCCATCCATGGTTAAAAAGGGCGTAGGACGCAGTCCGCGTCCCAAGACCAGCATCCGCCTGTCAACAGACAAATATGTTGGTAGTGGGGTTAATTGCACCCACCGTTGGGACATTCTTAGGTTGCGTCGTGTTGTTTACTTGCCATCTAACCTGATGATAAGGTCGCATGGACACAGATGAAGGTAAATATATATATATATATATATATATATACAAATATCAGCTTGATTCAAAACTTCTCCTGCTTGTTAGAAAATTTTAATGGTGGGTGTCCAATCACCACTCATTCCTGTAGTGTGGTCCACTTGACCTTATGGACCAGTTTCATTTTTGACTTCATGCTATAAAATGAGCTGAAAAAAATATGGCCAGTGTAGATATACAACATATAGATCACATTGGTCCCACAACACTCAGCGCATCAACACACCACCACCGCGGGTGATGTGGCAACACTACCTTAAAGCTCAAGTAGACCACACCACGAGAAACAGTGCTGATTGGATGCTCACATTTTAAAAAAATAAAAATTAAGAGCTACAAAAGTTTTGGATTGAGCTGATATGTGTTTTCTTTAAAAAAATAATTTGGGAGCTACAAAAGTTTTGGATTGGCTTGATATGTGTTTTCTTTTCATCCAGGCTTATATAATCTTATCACTAGGTTATTTGATAAATAAACAGTAGGGTGATGTCTGCAACTCTACAACAATTCTATCAGTAAAGAAATGAATAATAATTACAAAGTGGCATAAGTTGTATTTGATTGAAATGATAACCCTACTTGTTTGTTTTATCCCAGTAAAATTATAAAATGAGTTCTAATGATTATCAAATTTTATTATTTGACTCCTATTACATCTTTATTTAATTTTCAACTGATGTGCCATAATATTTATTTAAACAAATCTGCCTTTTTGTTTGACACCTATTACATTTACATTAATGATGATTTGTTCACGTTGCGTTATCGTGAAAATCATCAAAACAAACATGCCTTTAAATCCAATCATTATTCCTTTTGTTCCTTTGAAAAATTTACAACAATGACTAGTCATTTTTTTTTTAGTGGAAGCACACCACTCTCAATTATTCCAATGTTATTCTTTAATTTTTGCATGTTGCCAGCTAGGTAGATGGTTTAGATCGTCTAATTGATATAAATTTTTTTTTTTAAAGCTATATGAAGATTGAATTAGACCTAATGAATGGTCCAAAGAGAAGGTGTGATGTCGTAGATTCAAAATGCAACTATAGTCCGCTAGACTAAGTGCTCCACTAAGATATCTTCCATGCACTAAGAAAATTGGTTTTTCCTACTACTTGTGGCATTTCTCTAATTTCACCCTTTTTACAAAAATAAATAAACAATAATAATGATAATTTACATTCTTCCTACACCTTTTTTTTTTTTTTATATACCAAAATTGCCTATCTCACCGGCCCATACACGCAATACTCACAGTAATTATATGCTGGCCTCTCCATTATACATGCGGTAATGAGGACGACTAAGTGACTGGCAGTGAAAAGGAAAATATAGAGGAAGATCTATAATTATGGTGTAATAATTGTTATCCATCTAATAATTACCTAATTACAGTTATATCTAAAATTTTCATACTATATTTTATTTATATCCTTAGTTATAGAGTCAACAAATGAAAATGATTGAAATGACCAAATTAAGTATCATATCTAGTAAAACTTATCTTACAACTACACATGTTTTAGGTAGCACTTAGAACAACCAAGCTCTTTGGGCAGCACTTGGAACAACCATTACATTTACTATACAAACAAAGGACCACCTTATATAAAAAGTAAGATGGGTGACAACAGTAGAACAATGTAAAAATTAAAATTGTGTATAAAAGCCCTAGGTAAACAAGTTGTGGCCCATGTAAGTAGACCTGATGGATGGAGTGGATTTTATTTTATTTTATTTTTTAGCTAGGCCTAGGCAATGAGGAGCAACCTGTTGGATGGAGTAGATTTCACATATACAACATGTTGGCCTTAAAGTGACGTTGGTGGAACCACTCCATGTCGATAAGATCTACACCGTCCATCAGGTGCGCCACTTTGTGTTTTGATCAGTATCCAACTATCAGGCTGATTCAAAATTCATCTGCCCTACACCATGGGAATAGTTGAGATGGGGATGCACACCATTGAAATTGTATAAATTGTGTGTAGCTTACACCATGGAGTACATATGCCATCTAGCTTATACATCTGACCCGGCTAAGCAGGATGAGTGGACACTTTGAAAATTAAAACATCTAACACTCATGTGGGTCGCACCACATGAATTTAGAGGCTTAAGCATGATTTTAGACCGTTTCTTATGGTATGGCCCACCTAAGTCCTATATTAGATATTTTCATGATCCACAGTAAAAATTGTGGTCCAATCATATGTCATGCTTTTTAATGACTATGCCTGTTACATTGCTTTATGTAGTCCTACAACTCCCATTTATGTGGGTTTATCATTTCTCTTCCACCATTGGTGAAATCCACGAGACAAATTGTATCTAAAAGTTAAATTAAAATTTAAAATTTAAATAAATACTCTTGATAATTTTATTTTTTTTTAAGATTTTAAGAATTTGGTGGTGGTCTAAAGTCTAATATTAATAAAATTTGACTTCTATTTTATTATTTTTCTAAATTTTATTGTTTGCAAACAAGTGTTATATTTCAAGTTAAGTGCGTGATTACCAATTAGCACGGTAATATAAAGAAAATGTATAATAATTACAAACTCTTTTACTAATAACATTGATTCCCATATTTAGCTTATGGATAGTAAAATAGTAATGATGGTATTTTTTATTACTTTAATGTCACTAACGAGATCATGCGTCGATGTCACCGTTTAGATTTAAGATTTTTTTGATAATACAAAAAAGTGTAAGTATTACGAATTCCTCTAATGCCCATTTGTTTTACCTACTACCATAACCATATAAAGAAAATGTGCCATGATTATAAATTAGTATTTGATAGTCAATTCTGGTTTTGGTTTATCGACATTAAAATTGTTAAAAAAGGAAAATGGTGATCAACACATCACGTTCATTCCTGCATAAAAAATGAAAGTAGGAAAGTAAAGAGACGAGATGGCAATTTTGTGTATAAAAAAAAAAAAATGGAAAGAGAAAAACATATTTAAAGAGTGATGGAAGATAACCTTAACACATGGCACACTTTCATTGGCACGTTGGTGCATTTAATAACATGTTGGTGGGTGATGGCCTATTTATAGACATTTAGGGCACAAAGTCTCTCTTTGCATGTGTGGCAACTTTATAAATATATTTAATGTCATTCATGCAAAATAAAAATAGAAAAATGGACATGCTACAACCATGTGGGTGTGAGATTGGTCTCAAGAAATACTCTTGATTTTAAATACAAACAATAAAAAGAAATTTCTCTGCACTTTTCATCTAATGTAAAACTAAAACCACCGAAACTACTGTTACAATACAAAACCTATGCTACGGGACAAAACAAGGAAAAAACGAAATAATAAAAACTTTGTTTGTTGAGGAACTGGTCTAATGAGTGAGATAGCTACTTGAAGCTCCCTTCGGTAGTGAGATAGCTACTTGTAACTATCTTTGATACTAGTAAGTTGATTTATGACTTTGGCAGTTCTCAATTTTGGTCGGTTGAATTATTATTATTTTTTGTGCTTCCAATTTCATCAAACCACTTAATATGAGTTATTCAATGCACTTGCAATATATAGCAATTTGAATTGGATTTGTATGGAAAATGGGTACGACCTTTTTCTTTCGTAAAAGGGTTCACGGCTCTTACTAGAAACATAAGAGGAGAAGAACTTGGATACTCTGGCAGGGTGCGTGGATGATCCACAGGCATGCACTTAAAAATTACATACTGTACAACTGTACAATTTACTTCAATCAATCTGATAAACGGACTGTCAGCGACTGTAGGTTCCACAATTTAGGTGGTTAAACTTGAGTTAATATATGCCACGTGTACTATTTCTAGTACCTGCATATGAAGCGCACGCAGCCCGAGTATCAAGTTTGGAGTTAGCCTGCTGGGGGTTTTGATGAATGGATGAAAGATAGGCAGTACGTTTCTATGTGAGATCCGGCCCTTCATTATGTGGTCCCCATAGCGTATGTTCCATGAGTTGAAATCCATGCCTTCTGGTTACAGGTTGGCTAGCAAGGTATGGAGTAAAACTGTATAAGTACGCGGTTTGGACGGTGACCCAACATCAGCCAGCTAGCTAGTGTCAAAGCTCTGTGGGCCCCACCATGATGTGTCACACCGTCCGTTCATTTATCCAGCTCATTTTTGGCATGAGCCGAAAAATGAGGGAGATCCAAAGCTCAAGTGGACGATACCATAGGAAATAGTGGGGATTGAACCCTTACCACGTAAACTTGGACGAAGGGAAAACATAAATATATCAGTTCAATCCAAAACTTCTGGACCCCAAGAAGTTTTCAACGGTAAGCATTCAATCCCCACTGTTTCCTTTGGTGTGGTCCACTTGAGCTCTGGATTTCGCTCTTTTTTGGATCATGCCCTAAAACGAGCTTGAAAAATGGATGGACGGCATGGATAAAATACACACATCATGGTGGGGCCCACAGAGCTTTGACACCAGGTAGCTGTCACTAGCCAAACCGCTTCGGCATGGGTCAAAAAAGATGGCCAATGGTACAGATTCGTTGTATGTGCAACATTGACCTGCAATGACATTAAATGGTGTGATGCCGACCTTATCTGATGAACATGTAAGGTCTACTTCTTGATTTTACTAGCTTAATTCAGGCAATGATATTAGTGATTGGGCCACCTAATCAACGATCCACATCTCACTCAGATGGCCCGAGAGAGAGAGAGAGAGAGAGAGAGAGAGAGAGAGAGAGAGAGAGAGAGAGAGAGAGAGAGAGAGAGAGAGAGAGAGAGAGAGAGAGCTGTTAGGTAGAGAGGTTAAAGATCCTTAGATTGGTTGGTGAGCCTCAACCAAACCATACAAAATCAATGAGTTCACTGATTCAGTAAAACCCCATCTTCCCCTCCTCAAGAAAAAAGGAAGAGAAAGATCACCTCCCTTTCATTGATTTCTCAGTACCCCAAAACTATCTAAACCAGCTGTCATCTAGGGCATGTTAAATCCAAACACCTCGTGATGGGAGACTTCTTCACTTGAATAAAAGAAAAAATAATATAAAATAAAAATAAAAATAAAAAAAGAAGGAAAAAAATAAAATAAAATCAAAGAGACTTGATTGAGAACAGTAACTGTAATGGGCGGTGGAGGGCTTTGGGCTGGAGCTTTTAAGTAGAGGTTTGGAGATGTAGGGATGACATGAAGCAGTAGAAGTGCAAGAAGGAAAGAAAAACCTTAGAAAGATCTTCTTTTTCCTTCCTTCTGGTATCTTTCTCTTCTATATTTCCTTCTCATTGATTTTGTATACACACTAAGGAGCTATTGTTTTCATGCAGTAGACTTTTTATTTGTTTATTTTTGTGGGCTTACATTTTCTTTCTTTTGGAATGTAGACCCAAGAAACGAGGTGACAAACCAACAGGAGATCATGGCTGTTTCACTAACTGCCTGGCCATGGGAGAGCTTGGGTAGCTTCAAGGCATGACTCTATCATCTTAGGTGTTGTTTGGCACCTTGGATTTGGATTTTAACTTAAGAATCCAAATTCAAGATTTTCATCTTTTCAGTTGTGTTTGGCAGCATGCTGGATTTTCAATCTTCTGGAATCCACCAAGCGTTTTTGGCAACTTGGATTTTCAACCAAGATTCTATAAAAAAGACAACTTCATAGCGAGGATTGAAAACTTTTGATTTTGCAATGCAAGAATAAAGAAAGATCCATTTTGAGGTTTTTCATTCTTTGGTGGATTCAAATCCATGAAAATCCCAAGTGTTAAATACGACTTGGATTCAAAGTCCTAATTTCCAAAAATCCATGTTGCCAGATAACCCCCTTAACTACTACATTTTTCAACAAAGTATTTCTTACATGGGTCTCTCTCTCTCTCTCTCTCTCTCTCTCTCTCTCTCTCTCTCTCTCTCTCTCTCTCTAGGTTCTACTTGGGTGTGTATTTGTGTGTTTTTGTTTCACAACTTACATGTGTTGTTTTCTATTTGGCACAGTACATGTTATATGGGCCTTTTCTTGGAAAAGCTATCTATTCATGGTTGTATGAAGATGGACAAAAAGAGAGCTTTTGTCTACACATTCTTTTTATTTGTTGTCTTAGAGGATTCATCCACCAGCTATGGCTTTCATTTACCAACATGTTATTCCTTACCCGAAACCGCATTATCATCAAACAAGGCGTCGATTTCAAGCAAATAGACAGGGAATGGGATTGGTAATTAACTACATTTGATTTTGATTGTATCCTTCATATTTCTTCATTCAATCAAAGGCTAAATTGATTTTTATTTTTTATTTTTGGTGGGGCAGGGATAATTTCATAATTCTACATGCTTTCATGGCTGCATGGGCATGTTACAGCTTCCCATTGAATGGAAATCTTCCCCTCTGGGATTGGAGAGGGTGTATGTATGCATTGATATTCCACATGGGTGTCTCAGAGCCCTTATATTATTGCATACATAAGTGTTTCCATGGGGACTATCTCTTTACACATTACCACTCAATCCACCATTCATCTGTGGTGGCCCAGTCCGTTACTGGTACAAAACAATGAAACCCCATCTCTCTATTCAATCTCTCCTTTCTCTTTTTCATCCATTCAAGTAAGATTTATTGCTTTGTAAGTAAATTTCCCTCCTTTTTTCTTTTTAAATTTGTTTCTTTGTACAGCTGGGAGTGCAACCCTTTTGGAGCACATCATCTTGGGTGTGATCATGGGGGTCCCTATAGTGGGGCCCACCCTTATGGGATGTGGATCCACAAGCCTGATCTACGGCTACGTTTTCATCTTTGATTTCTTGAGATGCATGGGGCATAGCAACGTTGAAGTTATTCCACATGGGCTTTTTGAGTCCTTTCCATTCCTCAGATACCTTCTCTACACGGCAACGTAAGTTTTACATAGACAACTCCCGTATTTTATATATGTGTGTGTGTGTGGGAAAAGGTTCTATGCGGTCGAGCTCATGGGAACTTCCCATGAGGTCGAGCTGTGTGGGACCCACCATGATGTGTGTGATGTGTGTCCAACATCAACACCGTGCACTTGATGGGTCCCCTTTACATTATGAGATAACCCAAAAATCAGCCTTATATGGAACTCAGGTGGGCCAAACCATCTAAAATCATGTGAAGACATCCCTTAAACATATAAAAGCACTTGGCAGGGCCCACCTGAGACTTGGATGCGTCTGAAACTTGGTCTGACCCTTCATCTAAGTGGAAAACATGTAATGGATGGGCTGGATTTGTGAACCACATCTCGGTGGGCCAAAAAAATGATTATGAATGTTTTTTTTTTTTTTTTTTTTACACACGCACACAACCCCACACACTCACGCTGGTGGAATTTCACCACCTATGGGTACTCGAACCCTTGACCGGGAGTTGAAACTCCTGAGAGTCCACCACCCGGGCAAGAGTAAGGACCCATGATTATGAATGTTTTAATGGGAGGGAACCCCTATCAACTTTTGTATGTGGTGTGGCCCATACAAGTCACAGATTGACTTTATTTTTAAGCCCTAGGCCCACCATGGAATGGTACATCTGACTGATGGGGTAGATGTTTGACATGCATCAAGGTGGGGCCCACACAGCTCGACCCCATGGGAATTTCCCATGAGCTCGACTGGGAACTTAGGGTGTGAATATCACTTCACCGTGGGCCCACTTGGATGTCCATGATGTACGCTGAGAATCAGTGCATTCACATTTCCCACCGTACGTCCAATTAAAGGTGGTAGCAGGAATCATTTGATAATCCAGATCATTCATCTGTTGGGTCCCACTAATTGTACAAAATGTCCCAGGAATATTTGGGATTAAAAGATCCCACCTACCAATATTGAGACACTTCTCACTCCAAAATGAACCGTTTTGCATTTGTTTTCTTGACCATCTATCTATAGGTAACAAATCAATAAGTACTAGATAGTGATCTTTCAAGGACATTTTATAGGTATATTCAATCCATAGTTGGACTAATCATACCAACGGTCTAGATCACTGGAACACCACCTCACTTGTCATAGCTAAAAAACATCCATGTACTAGGAATCCAGAGATGGGTCACCTCAAAATCTTAATAGCTGGCTTTCTTGCCGACATGGCACTTGTTTACCAAATCAGTACCATTCAAACGTTAGCCCCCACATTGAAGATCACCTTGCTTGGCAATCAGGTGGGCCAGATCATCTGCGTCTGTACCACACCTGTACGTTGGGTCAGACCATCAATTGTCCATTGATTTCAACACGGACTGCCTGATTTTTGCGCAGAAAACCTCTTTGGTGGGACCTATCATTTTCAGGGTACTGATGTCCTGCCGAAGTGGCTTGGTGGCAGATAGAGGCACGTCTCTGAGTGTGTTTAAGATAAAAATGAAAAATAAAATAATCACGAGTCCTTTTCAAATCCATTTTCTTTTTTGGCTCTCACCACCCTACTATGATGTATGCATTTTTATCACGCCGTCCATCCATTTTTTCCCTCCCATTTCAAGCCGTAAGTCCAAAATTAAAGTACATCCAAAGATCTAATGGACCACATCACACAAAGCAGTGGGAATTTTCCATCTCATTTTAAGGCATAAGGCCAAAATTAAAATATATCTAAAGCTTTGGTGGACCACACGAAAGAAAATAGTGGGAATTGAATGCCTACCTACGGTTGAAAACGTAGCAAGGGTTATAAAAGTTTTGGATGAAGATGATATTGGCGTTTTCCCTTTATCCATTTACATGCGACAACTACAGGGAAAGTGGTTTTGGCTAGTGACGCTGCCACCAGCCAGGTGGCTAGTGGTTGGTGCTATGTGGACCTCACCATTATGTATGTGTTTTATCCACACCATCCATCCATTTTGAAAGATAATTTTTAGTATTGATCCCAAAATTGAGGTAGTTCTAAATCTCATGTGGACCACACCATGGAAAAACAGTTGTGATTGAATGTCCACCATTAAAAACCTCCTGGGGCCCACTGTAATGGTTATTTTACATCTCATACAAACTTGGAAAGGAAAAATATATATTTCAACTTGATTCAAAACTTTTGTGGCCTCCAGAAAGTTTTTAATGGTGGGCGTTCAATCAACACAATGCAGACCACTTGAGATTTGGATCAACCACATCTTTGGGCTCATGCCGTAAAATGAAATGGGAGAACGTAGACAGCATGGATGAAACACACACTTCTTGATGGGCCCACATAGACCACTAGCCAATTTCCCACTATAAGCAAGTTAAACAACATTGTGGCCCTAGAAAAATTTCAACAGCAGATGTCATTATCCCCATTGTTTTACGTGATGGGGTCCACTTGCCCTATGCGTGTACTTTAATTTTGGGCTCATGCCCTAAAATAGTGCGGATAAGACACATACATCATGGTGGGCCCTTCATCCTAACCTTCAGTTACCTTTTTAAATCTTCATGCAATCTAACCCAATCATGTAACGTTTTTTTATTTATTATGTGGATGTGTATACAGATACCACAGCCTACATCACACTGAAACGGACAGTAATTACTGCCTCTTCATGCCTCTCTATGACAAGTTGGGGAACACACTCAATGACAAGTCATGGGACCTACATAAGAAGATAACTTCAGGTGCATGTGGTGCATGTGAACTCCTTAATTACTACTGACTTGCAGGAAGTAGACCGATGCCTTCACAGTAGATACGGTACAAATACCTATACTGGTACAAATACACCTAACGTATCGTTATTGGATACATTGGAATTATAGCCGTGGGATTTGGGGTCATATTGGTGATCTAAACGGTTGATCTGATGAGATACGTATTATGGCTTCTCCAAATGTCTTCAAGATTGAATGATCTTAAAAATTGGACAATGGATCACAAAACAACGGTTGAGATGATGTCCATACTCAATGGAAAAGAGTTGGAGGATCAAAGGGTTGTAGACTTTTGTTTTGGGTATCCTTGATAAAACCAATCATATAAACGGTTTGGATCATTGAATCATAACCTTAGATCGATATGGTGGGACCTATTGGGGAAAACCTCAGTGTAAGTATTTTGAGGCTAAAAAAGGTGACCGTAGATGTATACGTACACATATGTATGAGGGGATCAGATCTGAGAGAGATAGCTGACAACCCACAGTATATATTAAAGGCAACACTACCTTTCGCTGTTGGTTTTTAATGCACCAGGAGTTGCTAGACAGTTTATGTTGATAGAGACAAACCTAGTTCTTTTTTGCTAGGACACAGCAGTGGTGTGTTCCACCTTTAGGTAATCTTAGCCATTGATCCCATCATGTCAGAGCACATCTTGGCTGTGACCTAGGAAGTGGGTGGGACCCAACCATAGGGGCCCACCTTGATGTATGCATTTTACATCCATATTACCCTTTAATTTTTCCAACATATTTTATGGCATGGTCCAAAAAATGTAACAGATAAAAATTTCTAGCGAGCTACACTGGTCATTGAATGGTCACGATTAAAAACTTTTTAAATTTTAGGTAATTTTTATTGACCACCCAACCTATTGATAAAGTTGCACAGACTGGATGAAAAGAAAGAGAAAAAGTATGACGCAGAGGAGGACGTGAGGTCGAGCACCGTCTTCCTCAAGAGGATAACTATTCCGAATCCACGGAACTTCTCTGGACTCCTCACAGAGACTTCTCGAATCCACGAGGAAAGAAAGCAGAAAATAGAAATAAATTCTGATAAATTCGATATTGATTGATGAATTATTAAAATCGAGTTCACAACCCTTTAAATAAGGGTATCAAGCAATGGGAAAGAAATCATAATCAAACTACAACTCAAACTCCTAGAATCCGCGACTTACTATAAATAGTAAACTTACTATTTATAGACGGTCGTGATGTCTACTAGTGCGCAAGGTTTTCGGCCAAAAATAGTAAGTGTCCTATTTGGCTTCACCAAACCGTTCCCCTAATTATTCTAAGCTCTTTTCACGTTGGGCGCAACTCCTAAAGCCCAACGGATGAAGAGTTATAATCAAACTAAAACTTACTATTTATAGTAAAAACGAAATTAAAACAGGGAAACGACCGTCAATCAAGGGGTTTTTCGCAATTCCGGGTGGCGCAACCCGGCGTAGCTGGGTTGGTTGGCTAAAGTAGCTCGTTCTACCCCAAAATCATATATTTTACGTCAGCTAACTCATTCCGGATTGCGAGATACGCCCGATCTAAGGTCCGATGGTCCGGATCACTTCCGTCGTCGACCGGGCCTTTTCTGATCCATCTTGGCCATGAAACTGTCCGCGACCCGCTCTACATCAGTCCCCTCCACTTCAAAAGAACTCGTCCTCGAGTTCTCATCATGCGCTGGTTCATGATACTCGAACAAGTCCGCGACGTTGAATGTCCGTGAGATCGCCATGTCATCTGGAAGATCAACAACATAAGCGTTGTCATTGATCTTTCGGATGATTGGTATCGGTCCAATCTTTTTATTCTTCAACTTATTGTACGTTCCGGTCGGAAATCGTTCTTTGCGCAGATGGACCATTACTTGGTCACCCACCTCGAACACTTTTTGTCGCCGATGCTTGTCGGCTTGCTCCTTGTATTTTTCGTTCGAGGCATGTAACTTGGTTTGTACTTCTGCATGAATGCCCATGATCTTGTCAGCCATATGTTCCGCTGCAATGCTCATGCCTGGGAGCTTGGGCAGAGGGACCAAGTCTAGTGTGTGGCGAGGGACTCGTCCATAAATAACTTGGAACGGGAATTTTCCTGTCGAGCGGTTCACCATGTTGTTGAATGCAAACTCCGCTTGAGACAAAGCCAAATCCCACTGCTTCGGTTTTTCTCCTGAAATACATCGAAGGAGGTTTCCCAACGTGCGATTCACAACCTCAGTTTGACCGTCAGTCTGTGGGTGGTAGGCGCTGCTGAACTGAAGTCGTGTATCGAATCGAGTCCACAAAGTCCGCCAAAAGTGGCTTATGAACTTCATGTCACGGTCAGAAGTAATAGTCCTGTGAACCCCATGTAGCCGCACAATTTCTCTGAAGAATAGATTCGCCACGTGTGTTGCATCGAGAGTCTTCTTGCATGGAATAAAGTGCGCCATCTTGGAGAAACGATCTACTACCACGAACACCGAATCCATGCCGCGTTGTGTTCGTGGGAGACCAAGCACGAAGTCCATAGATAAATCCTCCCAAGGGTCGTCAGGCATAGGTAACGGTGTAGAGGCTAGTATTATGAGATTGTCCCTTAGAGGTCCGACAAATATAACAACATTGACTGCATTTCCCACATCACGTACCAATTGCGGCGTAATACCCTTCTTCCACAAGAGCTCGCGTCATGGCTCGCACAAGGTGTCCACTGAGGCCACCTCCATGTAGCTCTTGGATTATCTGTTCCCTTAGCGAACTGTTTGGGATGCACAGTCGATTTCCCTTGAAAAGGAACCCGTCTTGCATATGTAAGTCGCCGGGGTGACCTTCTTGGCATCTAACCCATGCGTCCTTGAAGTCGTCGTCATCGGCATATATGTCCTTGAGGCGCTCGAACCCGACAACCTCATTGCTCATGGTGACTAACAAAGTTGCGCGGCGACTCAGTGCATCAGCTACCTTGTTCTGTTGCCCTGACTTATGTTTTAGTACGAACGTGAATTCCTGCAAAAACGAGATCCACCTAGCATGCACACGGTTAATGTTAGCTTGACTATTAATGAATTTGAGAGCTTGATGGTCCGTGTAAAGTATGAATTCCCTTTGAATCAAATAATGTCGCCAGTGCCGCAGTGCCTGGACCACCGCGTATAACTCGATCTCATATGTAGACCACTTCTTACGTGCATCGCTAAGTTTCTCGCTGTAGAAGGCTACCGGCCTACCTTCTTGAGACAAAACTCCTCCAATTCCGACATATGAGGCATCACATTCGACTTCAAACAGTTTGTCGAAGTTGGGAAGTACAAGAACCGGGGTCGTGGATAGTCTGCACTTGATTTCGACAAAACTCCTGTCGGCTTCGTCAGTCCACTGAAACTGCCCTTTCTTCATGCAATCTGTGATTGGTGACACAATGGTACTGAAATTTTTCACGAACCGACGATAGAATGTCGCCAGTCCATGAAAACTTCGCACTTCGTGAATATTTGTAGGAACCGATTCTCCGATTGCCTTCACCTTTTCCTCATCCACTCGAATGCCCGTGGATGTGACGACAAAACCAAGAAACAATAGGCTCATCATGAAGCTGCACTTTTTAAATTGAGGTACAGTTTATTTTTAGCGAGCACTTGAAGGACCTTCTTGAGGTGTTCCATATGGGTGGTTTCGTCTTGACTGTATATCAAAATATCATCGAAGTAAACCACAACGAACCGCCCAATGAAAGGTTTCAGAACTTGGTTCATCAATCTCATAAATGTGCTAGGCGCATTCGAAAGCCCGAAGGGCATGACCATCCATTCGTATAATCCTTCCTTGGTCTTAAAGGCTGTTTTCCACTCATCACCCGACCGTATTCGAATCTGATGGTAGCCGCTCCTTAGGTCCAATTTAGAGAATATTTTTGCACCCTCTAGCATGTCGAGCATATCGTCCAACCGGGGTATAGGAAACCTGTATTTTATGGTGATTTTGTTGATGGCTCTGCTGTCGACACACATGCGCCAACTCCCATCTTTCTTTGGAGTTAATAGAGCTGGTACAGCGCATGGACTCATGCTCTCTCGAATAACACCCTTACGGATTAACTCCTCTACTTGTCCCTGCAGAATCTCGCACTCATTCGGACTCATTCGATAATGGGGACGATTCGGTAAACTGGACCCAGGGACAAAGTCGATATGGTGTTGGATATCCCGCATGGGGGATAACCCATCTGGAAGCTCATCGGGCCAGATTTCTTTGAATTCATGTAGCAGGGGCCTTAGTCTTTCAGGGATGTTGGTAGGCTCAAGTTCTTCCCCTTTTACAATTAATGCATAAGTCTGTCCTGTTTCCTTTGATTCTTCCACGAAGTCCCGTATGGTTAAGAGAAAACGGCCCTCCACTTTAGAAGTTTCAGGTGGTCCCTCTGGATCCATAGGGGCCAATATGGTCTTCCGTCCGTCCTTGACGAAGATATATATATTATCTCGCCCTTTATGAGTGGCATCACGGTCAGATTGCCAGGGCCGACCGAGTAGTATGTGACATGCTTCCATGTCGACCACATCGCATACTACTTCATCCTTATAATGTTTGCCAATTGAAAAGGATATGGTGCACCGTTCAGTTACCTTTGTTTCGCTGACCTTCTTGATCCAACCGATTGTATATGGAGAGGGATGACGCTCCGTTTTCAATTGCAATTTTTCCACCATGACCTTGGAGACGATGTTCTCGCTACTCCCACTATCAATGATCACGTCGCAAACCTTTCGATTCACCGTACACCTAGTGCGGAAGATGTTATGCCGCTGTGGATGCACTTCTTTTCTTGGCGCATATAATAGTCGCCTCACGACAAGCGACTCACCGTGATCTTGCTGAATCCAACCTGAATCATCTGCCTCGTCCTCGGTGGTATGCTCCTGTTCTTCAATATCTGGATCTTCATAAGCGTTATCAGCACTACCATCATTGATGGCGAGGTTTGCCACTTTTCGCTGGGGACAAGTATTTGATAGGTGGCCCGGTTGGCCACAACGATAACAATTATCGGGCCTTGGCCGAGCATAGGGGTTCGGGATTCTACTTGGACCAGCAGCAGTCGATACGCCCCTTTGGGGTCTAGCTTGCCCACTTCCCTGATCTCGGTTCTCAAACGTAGGAGGTTGAGTGCGTGCTCCTACGGGCTCCTTCCCCTTAGGCTGTGCAGTTCCCTGGGGCAGACCTGCCACAGGAATCCTTGCAGTAGGATAGGTCCGTGTGTTAGGACGTTCAAGTTGCACTTCTGCACGAGTAGCCAACTTGATCGCATCATTCATCGTCCAGACGGAATGCATCTGGACCCGATCCTGGATAGCCATACGCAATCCACCGTTGAACCGGGCGACTTGCTGCGATTCAGTCTCGACCAAATCGTTACGCGCCGCCAGGCGGTAAAATTGTTCTGCGTATTCTCTCACCGATCGACTACCCTGTCGACAATTTTGGTATTGTTGGAATAATACCTGATCGTAATCGCTAGGGAGGAATCGGGCACGTAGTAGCTGCTTCATCCGCTGCCAGGTGCGGATTGGTGCTTTCGTCTGCCTGGTTCGCGCGAGTTGCAGTTGTTCCCACCAAGCTGAAGCTCCTCCTTTCAACTTGTAGGCCACAAGCTTGACCTTCTTTACTTCAGGGATGTCCATATAGTCGAAAAATCGCTCAACTTCAGAAAGCCAATCGAGGAAATCCTCAATGTGTAATTGGCCATTGAAGCTAGGAATATCAACCCTCATCTTGAATTCTCGATCCGTTCGATCTACTCGATCGCCGCCATGTCTGGGGTGTTGGAAGATTATGTCGTCGATTTCCTCCTCACTGGAGCCCCCTTCCTCAGGAATGACCCTTGGATGCACTACTGGTACTATCTTGCGATCAGGGCGATTAATTGGGGGTGGAGGATTGACACCAGGAACACGGAGTTGCCTTAGGTTTTCCGCCAAGAGATCCGCTATGCGGTCGATGGAAGCCTGCAGCCCTTGCATGGCTTGCTGATTCTCTCGTTGCGCTACTTCGAAAGCTGCCGCCGTTAAAGGTAAATTCCCTGGAGCACCGCCCATGGGATTGTTGCCCGACCCATCGTTAGAAGCCATCAATCCGAGGAGAAACCTCGCTTTGATACCAAACTGACGCAGAGGAGGACGTGAGGTCGAGCACCGTCTTCCTCAAGAGGATAACTATTCCGAATCCACGGAACTTCTCTGGACTCCTCACAGAGACTTCTCGAATCCACGAGGAAAGAAAGCAGAAAATAGAAATAAATTCTGATAAATTCGATATTGATTGATGAATTATTAAAATCGAGTTCACAACCCTTTAAATAAGGGTATCAAGCAATGGGAAAGAAATCATAATCAAACTACAACTCAAACTCCTAGAATCCGCGACTTACTATAAATAGTAAACTTACTATTTATAGACGGTCGTGATGTCTACTAGTGCGCAAGGTTTTCGGCCAAAAATAGTAAGTGTCCTATTTGGCTTCACCAAACCGTTCCCCTAATTATTCTAAGCTCTTTTCACGTTGGGCGCAACTCCTAAAGCCCAACGGATGAAGAGTTATAATCAAACTAAAACTTACTATTTATAGTAAAAACGAAATTAAAACAGGGAAACGACCGTCAATCAAGGGGTTTTTCGCAATTCCGGGTGGCGCAACCCGGCGTAGCTGGGTTGGTTGGCTAAAGTAGCTCGTTCTACCCCAAAATCATATATTTTACGTCAGCTAACTCATTCCGGATTGCGAGATACGCCCGATCTAAGGTCCGATGGTCCGGATCACTTCTGTCGTCGACCGGGCCTTTTCTGATCCATCTTGGCCATGAAACTGTCCGCGACCCGCTCTACATCAAAGTATCAGATTCATTCAATACTTTTGTGGCCCACAGGAGATTTTTAATGTTCAATAATTACTACTTTCTGTCATGTGGTCCACCCATTTACTTCATTTTATTTTTTAACCATGCCTTAAAATAAGCTAGTAAAATATATGCACGACATGGATATAAAATACATACACCAAGGTGGGCTTTAAGGTCAGGGTCCGGCCACATCGCTGGTTCGCGCTATGGTTATGCTCCAAGATCTAACCCATCTGATGGTCCTGACCAACAGCTAATGTGCTACGGTGACAGAATGGATGGCTAGGATCATCTGATCAGAGAGATTTTTGGGGTGTCTCTTATCCATCACAGTACACACCATATGAAAATTCCGGATAAATATGCATCATTTTACAAATTAAAATTTAAGCATGATCTTTGCAGTGCGAAATGGTCCACCTCCGGACTTTGTTTTCCTCGCACATGTCGTCGACGTCATGTCCTCCCTTCACGTGCCATTCATCCTGCGGTCCATCAGCTCCATGCCCTTCGCGCCCCACCTCATATTGCTGCCCTTATGGCCGTCGGCCTTCCTGACCTTGCTAGTGATGTGGTCTTCATCTAAGACCTTCTTGCTGTCCTACTACACTTTAAGGGGCCAACTACAACAGACATGGGTGGTTCCTAGAACAGGTTTTCAGGTGGGCATTTGATTGGGGACACTCAAATTCATCATGATCAGATCTGGGTGGAGCCCACTTTAAAGATAGCCATTGATTGATGTTTTATGTCATTGAATGCAATGTTTGCAGTATTTCCTACCATTTGCAAGAGATGGTATCAATTACCACATAGAAGATGCAATTCTAAGGGCGGATAGATTGGGTGTGAAGGTCCTTAGCCTGGCAGCATTAAATAAGGTTGGTTTTCCTTTCTTCTTGCATTTGACCTTTGTTTGCTGACGTGTCATATTAGCGAGGGTGCACGTAAAAGGGTACACCCTCTGTTCTTTTTCTTTTTTTCCTTTTTTTTTTTGCTTATTCTATGACACTGGTGTGTGGAGCCCACTGTGATATATATGCACCAAATCCTGACCGTCTATAAGGTGGGTCCCTTCTTTTCAATACTGTATACGAAAAATCAGCCCGATCCAAAACTCAAGGAAGTCGAAACACAACAAACGGCTGGGATGGGGATAACCACCATTAAAACCTTCTGGATTGTGTTCAGGCCCTTCCATGTTTTTAAAATGTGCTGCCATCCATTCAGAACATACGCCCTACCAGGATGAATGGACATGCCTGATTTCACACGACGTTTTTTTTAGGATTTTTTTTTTTTTTTTTTTTCTAGAAGAAGAACAGTGGATGTTTCCGTTCCCACTGTTTCTTGTGGTATGGACCACCTGGGTTTTGGGTTTACCTGATTTTTTGACTTCAGTCCTTTTGTGGTATTTTAAAACAGATGAACGGAGTGGATTTGTCAAAAACATCTATGTGGGCCCCACACAACCCCGGGTACAGAGATATCTGTGTGCTCGGGATCACGCCCATCCGAACATGAGGGGAAGCATACCGATGGACGGATTGCATGGCTGGAATTATATGTTAGGCCCATTTCATTCACAAATGATTTTAACCGTCCATTTTATAGGCTATGGATTGGATGGTCAGAATCATCTGATTTGTGTGATTTTTACATGGTAGACCAGGAAGATCCATTGCACATTCCCAGATCAGTTAGTTGGACGGTCCAAGTGTCACTGTGCAATTAGGACTTTTTGTGCTCTTAGAGCACTTGCTTCTTTCTCGTATTTTATTCCATTTAAACTCGGATTAGGGTTTTGAATCTTTTGATAGAACGGGGGATTGCATCATAGCCTCACCGTTGGATTTCATGCATGTAGCAACTCCAGACCATTCAACGTCCCCTGAGTTTTTAGACTATTATTGGTTGACACCACTGAGTTTTTAGCCAGATGATATAAATTGTGGGACCCACCTAATACATGAACTAGACATGACATCATGCACATATTGTGATGTTTGTGAGAAATCCACTCTGGCCATCTGTTTTTCCGGATCATTTTAGGACAAGAGACCAAAAATGAGGTATACCCAAAACTTAAGGCGTCCATACAAGAGGAAACAGTGGGGATTTAGTGACCACCGTTGAAAATTTTGTATGGTCATAAAAGTTTCATGTCAAGCTAAATTTTTGGTGTTTTCACTTCATCCCCGTGAGAATGACCTTATAAACGGTTTGGATGGCATATAGACATCAAGGTGCAGCCCAGGAAGGTTTCAACGGCAGGAAACTCTTTCCCCAGTTTTCCCTTTCATATAACCGTACTGAGTTTTGGGTCCACCTGATTTTTGGTCTCTTGTCCTTAAATGATCCGGAAAAACAGATAGATGGAGTGGATTTCTCACAAACATCACGGTGGGCCCCACCTAACGTCAAGGTGGGTATTTTGAGTCTTATCAGACATGGTTCTTCAAATCTCGGGTGGGCCATGAAACTTCACATTACTGATAATAATAGGATTATCACTTTCTCTTAATCAAAATTAAGAAACAAGAGTGTTCTTTTTTCCTTGTGAATGCAGAACGAATCGCTTAATGGAGGTGGGACGCTGTTTGTGAGAAAACATCCGGATCTGAAAGTGAGAATAGTTCATGGAAATACCTTGACGGCTGCAGTCATTCTCCACCAGATCAATAAGAACACCACCATGGAAGTGTTTTTAACAGGTGCTACTTCTAAGCTAGGAAGGGCCATTGCCCTTTATCTATGTAGAATGAAGATCCAGGTCATGGTAATCTCTCATATCCTATATCTGTAGTCAATCATCCACCATTGATTATGAAATCCAACTTGAGTGTACTATCTCCACCGTTGCCACATATCAAGTATAATAAGATTAATGGTCATTACAGATGCTGACGCCATCAATCGAGCGGTTCGAAACGATTCGAAAGGAAGCACCATTCGAATTCCAACAGTATCTAGTTCATGTGAGAAAGTACCAAGCTGCTCAAAATTGCAAGGTTTGAAAATGACTGTGTGATCATGGTTGATTACTTGAGATGAGCTATGATCTAGCATGATTTCTTAGTACTTTATTACTTCGTGAATTCCTTGTGCAGGAATTAAGTGGGCCAATCTACGATCATGGTGGGCCATGATGAATGGAAACACCATTCAAGGGCCTTCAAAATGGACAATTAGACTAGTTTCACCTGTATTGCCCATTTCTATGCATTAATTGCATGTTTGTGATTATCCAGTTATAGTTCATCCTTTGTCCTGTAGCCTATGGTGGATTTCCTCCCATCCCACGGTTTTTATTGATTGTAGGTGGCCAACTTTGGCCCCATAAGAGTTTGGGGTGTTATAAAGAGGAACATAGATCTAATACAAAGCTTTGTATTGTGTATTTAGGTTTAACAGAAGAGAATTAACCATTTGCTCTAAAAGCTCGAACTAGTAGAATATAACGAATTAATTTCTTTATCTTCTAGTCTAGGCTCCACATTACATGGGTTAGGACCTTGGCCGAACCCCCCTCATGGGCACCACATCACATAGGTTCCGCTTCACATGAGTCAGCTACCTCACACAAGTAGAGCCCAACTCATATGATCTACCTACCTCACACAGGCCACTCACCCCGAGTGTGCCCTTACATCCCACAGGCTACCCCACTTGAGTCATGCAATAAATGTGTTGAAGCATGTTTAAGTGAGACTGAGTGCTGTATAAGTGCGTCTAAGTGCCCGCCAAAGTATATTACAATTAGATTAACTTAAACAGGCTTACAAATGGGCTTCTATACGCACATCAACAACACTCATACACACTTAAACACACTTGGATGCAATTATATGGGTGTTATATACTTACAAAGCTTTGTATTGAATCCAGGCTCTACAAAGAATTTGTGTTGGATCATAGCTTCATTTTAGATTTCCATTAACCATTATCTAAAGTGCCATTTCTTGTTTGATCTAGACCTGGATAGTTGGTAAATGGCTCTCAGTAAGGCAACAGAGGTGGGCCCCATCTGGGACCCACTTCCACCAATTTGTCGTCCCACCTATCATCTCCTTCAGGAGAGACTGCACTTATGGAGAGCTCGCCGCTATGAAGTTGCCGGAAGACGTTCAAGGGTTAGGATCATGCGAGGTAAAACCTGGCCTTACAGCACACCGTAGGAATCCTACAGTGAAAAAGTGCATCAACGGTGTAGATGAAAGGGCCATCCTGTTGGTGATCCAAATTTCCAAACTTTTCATTAGGTGGGCCCTATTGTGAATTGGGGTATGACCAAAAAATCTTCCCTCTCTAGTTGTCTGATTGGACCCCATCAATGCAGTGGCCGGTAATTATCTGATGAAGGGGCCCACCAGATGAATGGTCATGTTGTGGAAAAAAGGTGGTTTTCATTGTACCACTGTTGTATTGATTCTTCTAGTGCATGAAAAAATCACAGACTTTATCCATTGATTAGAAGATATGATTTTGATATAATTAAAATTCCACTAATCAATTAGTGATTTTTCTCTGAACAGTATACGATGGGAAGGGGAGTCATCCACGCATGCCACGCTGGCGGCCTCGTTCATCACTTAGAAGGTTGGACCCACCATGAGGTGGGCCCCATCGACATTGACAGAATCGATTTGGTGTGGAAATCAGCATTAAAGCATGGTTTAAAGCCAGTTTGAAACCCTTGAAGAAAAATCATCTCTCTCTCTCTCTCAGCCAGTTTGAAACCCTTGAAGAAAAATCATCTCTCTCTCTCTCTCTCTCTCTCTCTCTCATTTTTCATGTATGATTAGTTTCTCCGTACCAGCGTCTATATAAATATAATGCAATAAAAATCAAAGGTCTTTGATGTGTAATCCAGAAGTTCTCTGCACGTGCCAAACACAAGCCCCCACACGTGTCATCTAAATGTAGACCGTGAGCTAAGATCTAAGCCCAGTCAAGCCCTGCTAGATGATATTCTGGGCGGCAAGCTGAACTTGGGTTGGGTCAAGTTGCAGCCCTATACCGAACCACAAGCTGTGTTGGTTTAGACAGTCTTATACATGCCTCCAGTTCTGACAAATAGCACCCAATGCTCGGTAAATCCAGACCAATGGTTTGTTGAATCTCAATGGGAAATAAGTGACCAATGGTCTGGATCACTGAAACATGAACGCAACTTGTCAGGAGAGAAAACAGCATGTACTGTTCAAAGAGGTGGGCCAGATGCCCTTCAATTCCATTTTACACCCGTACCTTCACCATCCCATGGATATTTAGGGGTGGAAACGAGCCTGGTGGCCCGCTGACGAACCTGGCCCAGCTTTGGACAGCATCTAACCTATTATAATTCCCTATTTTCCACTCGAATGGTTTTAATCTATCTGATGATTAAGTGGGCCACACATGCATCGAGGAATAGATACGTAGAGGAATGAAATCGACACTCTTCCAAGCCCATGGGCCAACATATAAGTCCAAACCCGTCACAGCGGGCCTAGCCCATTGTTCATACTTAAGTGCCATGCATATTCGGGCTTGGCCTAGGGAATAAAGACAGCCCATTTCGGCCACGTGTATATGGTAGATAATGGGAGCAGATTAGGTGCGCCCCGGCCTTACCCACGACGGTGCGGCCCTTAGCATGGGGCCCATCTTGATGTATGTCTTCTATATCCATGTTGGTTAATCTGTTCTGCTAGATCATCTTAGGCCACCAGCGCAAACATGAAGTTGGTCCTTCTCAAGATGGATTATAACATTGAAAAAAGTAGTGATTAGCCATTTATGAGCCACAAAAGTTTTGGATTAAGATTGTTGATGCGGAAATCCAATTAGCCCTCCTTGGACTCACGAACCTATATAAGGGATAAACAAGGAAGACCTTGGCTCATGTAGGGGACCCTTCGATGCCTAAGTCAGGAAAGGAAGCGGGGATTGGTTGAATATTTATAGTTTAGAGTTAGAAATTGTGTGTACCTTTCACTACCAGAGGTATCTTATTTATATCTTTTATAAGAGGTGGTGGCGTAGATAGGGAATTTTCCTATTTAATAGATAAGCATTGGAGGTGGATTTAGATCCTAAATTAGTATGAGGATCTTTCGAGATCCTTGACGAAAATCTCGTTGGGTCCAAACATATCGCAGATATCCTCCGAAATCCTTGGAGAAGACTCCGGACGGATTTCTCTTGGGCCCATTCTAATGATCTGAGATCATTGGAGACGCGCAATGGGATGTTGAGGTAGTTTTGGTCGACTTGACATGGGAGTGGCGATTCGACTTGGGTCGTGCTGACGTACATTATGCCAACCTGTTTCCTTAGTCGGGCAGCAGAACAGGATGTCCCGAAAGAACTCTGCGAATCTTGGAACTGATTGAAGTAGTGCTTTTTCAAGTGTTTGGGCAGGTCAGCAAATGTTCTGATCTCGTGACGAGATACTGAGCTTAATCTTACTTCTTCTCTAGGTTTTGAGTACGTGATCGAACCTGTTGTAGTATCCGGCATGGGGAGATATGCAAGGTTTCGACCTAAAATTTAATCATCTGTCGGCCTATTTTTCCTATAACAAAGATGTTATTTGTAGTTTTTTTTTTTTTTTTTTTTTTTTTTGGTGCCCTTTAAAATTTAGGTTCACGTAACTTATTAACCGGTCGGATGCAAATATGCATACCGACACATTACGGTGGGCCTACGAAGTTTTTAACAATAGGGCGTTTAATCAACACGTTTTTCACCATAGTCCACCTGGGATTTGGACATTCTTCATTTTGGGCCCCGTGCACTAAACTAATCTAGCAAAACCTACGGACGGCGTGGATATTGAATGCATGCATCAAGTTGGGCCCACCATAAGAGCCGCACCCAATCCGCTTCCGTAGATGCTTGCATACGTACGAGCCACTCATGCTGAATTCCTTGTACGGCCTTACGCAGTGCACCCGCCAGAGTATTTCCGGTCACACGTGTCAGATTAAGAGAGCACCGGACAAAGCAATCTAGTCAACTCTCTGTTGGCCAAGTTGAAAGATGACCTATTATTGGGGAGGCGGTCCAAATTTAAGGAATGGAATCTATGCAGTGGGCCCACACAAATGATCGGATCGGATCTCTCATCTGGCACGTGTTAGTTGAAGGCACGCGAGAAAGTAGAACTGTCAAAGTCACTCGCGTGAATGCGCTTTTCATTAGATGGAATACAACAATCTTCACCTGGAAACGCCACGTCCTGTGCTACAACGAAAATGCAAGAAAGCCCACTATCTGGAATCCCTAATCTATCGACACGTGTCCATCCTCCGAATAAAAGTCGTCCATCTTCTTCCCCATCAAAAAAAAGAGAAAGAAATGCAACCCTAGGTCGGAGCTACATCCACCGAATTTACATCTCTATAAACCAACGGCAGAGATTGAAAGATTTTATTTAGAGATAGGGAGAGAGCGATGGAGAAGAAAAAAAAGTTAGGAGTGCAGAAGAAACCCAGCAAACCCAACAAAAGATTCATCGAGGCGGTTGTCGATTATCTGACGTCCGATTCTTACATGTACGCTCCCTTGATTTCTCCACCGTTGGATTCTCCACCTTCAGAAACCCGCTCTTCTCCCGCCAGTAAGTTTCCTTTTGCCTGACATTTCCAGTGTGTGTTGATGGCGGGAGCGGCTTAGGTGCGGCCCCAGCACCACCCAAGACGGTACGGCTCTACCGTGGGGCCCACTTTGATGTTAGTTTTGCACATCCACGCCGTCCATCCGATTTGCCAGATCATTTTAGGGCATGAACCCAAAAATGAAGCAGGTCCTCATCTCAGTTGGACCATACTATTGGAAACAGTGGTAATTGAACACCCACCATTAAAAACCTCCTAAGGCACACCTTAATGTTCTCATAATTTTTATTTCCATCCAAACTGATGGTAAGGTCACACAAACCTGGATGAAGGGGTAAAACAAATATCAGCTTGATCCAAAACATTAGTGGCCCACGAGAAGTCTTTAATGGTCAATGATCACTGTTTCCTTTGGTATGGTCCACCTGAGATATGGATCTGCTTCATTTGTCTGCCCTAAAATTATCTAGAAAAACGGATGGGTGGTGTGGATATACAATACATACATATCAAGGTGGGGCTCATGGTGAAGGCCGTACCTAATCCGCTACCGTTGATGGCACAACACGTTAATTTGGAGCGTTCTTAGGCCCTAATGTACTGTTCTGGAATCCAAATCGATCAAGTCCCCATAGATCTGTCATTTCAGATATAGTTTCACCTTATTTGATAGTAGGAGTGGCAATGGTCTGACAAGGGCCGGGGTGAGGTTGACCCTGGCGCAGCCCTAAACCCCTGGCCCAAATCAGGCTGGCCCTATTAAGTAAAAATGAAATTAGAAGGTGATGTGGATGCCACTGAATCCAAATGAAATTATGTGCATGGAAAGGCTCCCATCCAGTTAGGGAAATGGTACTACCTCTATGTGGGCCCCACGGTGACATGTGTCGAACATCTGCATCATGCATTTGATGGGTCCTGTTTTGGATATGAATGTTTTAATGGGAGCATAACCCTCTCAATTGTTGTATGTGGTGTGGCCCACCCAAGTCATGGATTGACTTGATTTTCAACTACGTGGCCCACCATTGATGGGGTCGATGTTCGACACACGGCACAGTGAGGCCCACACAGCTCGACCTCATGGGCCACACCACGTACAAAAGTTTAGAGGGTTATCCTCCCATTAAAACATTCATAATCATTTTTGGGCCCACCGAGATGTGGTTCACAAATCTAGCCCATCCATTATGTGTGTCCCACTTGGATGAGGGGTCAGACCAAGTTTCAGATGCATCCAAATTTTAGGTGGGCCTCACCAAATGATTTTATATGTTTTAGGCATGTCTTCACATGATGTTAGATGGTATGGCTCACCTGAGTTCTGTATACGGCTGATTTTTGACATATCCAATAATTCAAAGGGGACCCATCAAATGCACGGTGTTGATGTTCGACACGCATCACAGTGGGACCCACACATCCCAACACCGCATAGAACCATTTCCATATATATATATATAGGGAGATTCTACACAGCTGCTCAGAAATTGTACACAAGGGAGAAATCAATTCAAATGAAACTAAGTTGTGGGGCCTACTTCCTCTGTTACATTCAGAAATTAGACTACTTGTCAAATTCTTACCATTCAATTAATACAACTTTTTCATTTTTTACCGACCAATTTATGTCCACCTATCATATAGGTGGGACATAGAACTATGAGGTCAAGTTGTGTGGGCCCCACGTGATGTGTATCAGACATCCACACCGTACATTTGATGGGTCCCCGCCAGGTTATGGTATATCCCAAAAATCAGCTGTATCCAGAACTCAAATGGGCAACACTATCTGACACAGTGTGAAATCATGCCTGAAATATCTAAAAGCACTTGTTTGGGCCCACCTGAATTTTCAATACAGATGAAACTTAGTGTGAACCCTGGTCCAAGTGGGACACACAATGGATGGGATGGATTATCAAACCACATCTCGGATCATGAAGATTTCAATGGGTGGATATCCACTCTCAACTGTTGTCGATGGTGTGGCCCATTAAGTTATGGATTGGCCTGATTTTTAGGCCTGTGGCGCACCATGGAAGGGTGCATCTGATTGATGGGGTGGATGGACGGCACAGTGGGGCCGACAGACGTCGACTTCATGGGAAGCTTCCCATGAGGTCAACTTAATTGTACCTTTTCCCTAGTTAGGTAATCAAATAAGATGATTTGTAAGTGATTCATGAATGCTTTTGTATTAGCCTCAACACTTTCAGAGCGTCAATACTAATTTATACACTACATACTATAGACGCTAGGGCCTTGGGGTCTGGCGGGCTAAGCTATTCATCAATGGCCCATGCCCAGCCCGGGTTGAACATCCGGACTAGAGTTTTAGCATGAGCCCAACATTCAGCCCATGTTTAGAAGCTTAAGCCCTAACCCTTCAAGGGTAGACCTTAGTTTATGATCATCTAAAGTGGAACCCACCTTTGACTACCCATCCCACATAAATATGATGGTATTGAGCATTGATCGTAATTCGTAGAAGGTCATATCAATTATGTCGACCGTTCATCTTGTGGAGCCCATCTTTGATTGCTTATTACTTCTAGGAATCCATTTTGAGCCGACAATCCCAACCATCCCTCAATGGCTATGAAAATGGGCAACCTACATTGATTACAATAAAGGTTTGATCAATTATCTAGATTGTCCATCATGTGGTTCCCACCTTTGATTGTCCATCCGTGGTAATAAGATACTTTGACACGGTAATAATGACCATCCAGGAAATGGCTATGAAATTCAATATCCATATTGAATATACTAGACATGGTCTAGCTATTTATCAAAGCCATCCATCATGTGAGGTCACTTATGATTGTCTATCCCTCTTAAAAGGCACTTGATATGATGATCCTAGCCATCTAATCAATGGAAAAAACTGAATGGTCCATATTGTTTATAATAAATAATGTTGGATTAATGTCTGGATGGTCCATCATGTGGGGACCATCTTTAATTGTGCATATTTCCCAAAAGACAGTTCGATATGATGATCCTAACCATTAGATTAGTGGCTAGGAAAGTGGGCAGTCCATATTGATTTTGAAAGAGAAGGTTTAATCATTGATCTAGATTGTCCATAATATGGGCTCGCCTTTGATTGTGATCCCTCCCAAAAACTGTTTTGGTTGGATGATCCTCAACACTTGATCGGCTAGGAAAATGGATGGTCCATGTTGATTATAATACAGTAGCTCCGGTCATAGATGAGGATCCTTCATCATGTAGGGCATACTAGATTTCCATCTTAATTGTCACTTTGATATAATGATCCTAACCATTTGATCAAATGCTAGAACAATGGACCTCTAGATTGATTTACAATGGAGAAGGTTCAATTGTTGAAGGACCACCTTCAATTGCATGTCAATCGTAAAAATTACATGGATTGAAAATCCTAACCATATGATCAGTGAGAAATGAATGGTTTACATCAATTATGCAACTACATAATCAATGGATTTTGCTAATGTCCCCACCTTCACCGGGATATTAATGGTGTGCCTGAAGCTTTTAAATGGCACATGGAGTAACCCATCATCGATCTGAACTGTTCAGTCATTTATAGAACTAGAAGCAAGCCATGGTGTAAAAGTCACACCAAGTAGATGATTCTATTTTTATTTTTATTTTTTAAAAAAAAAAATTTACACGCGCGCACACCCCCACGGACATGCTGTAGTGGGATTTCATCACCTATGGATACTCAAACCCTTGACCTGGTGTTGAAACACTCGAGAGTCTACCACGGGAGCAAGAGTAAGGATCCTAAGCATCCAATCAATATCATGGAAAACAGACAGCCGAGATTTGAGCATAGAAACGAAATAGGTCCGATCATCATCTTGAAACATCTGCTAGATGGATTCTACTCCATGTTGCTTATGATTCGAAAGTAGCATTTTGGTCTGATGATTGTAACCATATAATATATGGTTTGTAAACAATGGATGATTGTAACAAATAAGACTCATTCAAAGGGTTAGGATCATATGGAGTGATTTTTGCACCATGGCTTGCTCCCATTGGTACTATTGAATGAATGGTTTCGATCGATAGTTTAACAGGTGAAGAAAGGGAGGAGGGTCTTTTAATCTGAGTTTAAATTTTGACCTAGTTAATTTGTTCAAGTGGGGCCTACATTTTAGTGAGATAGGACATTGGTTATTTTAACCTAGTTAATTTGTTCAAGTGGGGCCTACAGTAATGCTTTAACCTAGTTAATTTATTTAAGTGGGGCCTACATTAATGTTTTTCACAAAATAAAAATAAAAATTCAGGAACATTGATCATACACACATAGTTAGTTTCGACCTGATATCAAAACATTGGTAGCACTACACCATTATTTTTATTTTTATTTTTATTTTTTAACAGAGAAAGGAGTGCCTGTGGTGCACTTACAAAGGCTGCTGGCGAAATGAAGCAATGGTGCATTACACACTCATTTCATGTAACCATGTGCAGGCAAATTCATGTACTTTAGCTAGGGGATATCTCTCTCTACTATATGACTTGTTAGTATTCTTTCTATCGCTGTTTTAGCTCCCTTTTCTTTCTACTTCTACTAATTGCATGTTAATCTATATGACTTGTTAGTATTATTTCTATTGCTGTTTTAGCTCCCTTTTCTTTCTACTTCTACTAATTGCATGTTAATATATATGACTTGTTAGTATTCTTTCTATTGCTGTTTTAGCTCCCTTTTCTTTCTACTTCTACTAATTGCATGTTAATCTCAGCCGTTGGGCTGCTTGTTGGGCCTTAAATCGTCCAAATCTTGATTGTGGATTATGATTTATGACCCTTTTTTGGCATTGCTAGGACAACTTGAGTGTGTGAATTGACTGAGGTGGTGTGAGTTGCTATGATTTCTTTGGGCTTAATATTTGGTCAATTAAGAATCTGGACCAGTGGTCTGGTGGCCCATCAAAGCACGAAACCAAAAATGTATAGCTTGTGCTGACATGGCATGAATGCAGGATCACACTTCAATCTATGTGTCCTATGCGGACAAAGATTGGGTGGTGTTAATAACACCACCCCTTATGGTGGTGTGGTAATGCCTTGGGTGCTGTGGGGCCCACTATGAAGTATGTGTTTTATATCCACACCCTCCATCTGTTTTGGCAGCACATTTAGGCCTGAACCCAAAAATGAAACAGATTTGAAGCTTAAGTTGGCCACACGACAGGGAACATGGGGGATAATGACACCTACCTTTGAAACCTTCCTAGGGCCTACTATGATGTTTATTTGCCACCCAACCTGTTGATAAGGTCACACAAACCTGGATGAAGGGAAACAAAAATGTCAGTTTGATCCAATACTTTTGTGGCCCCAAGAAGTTTTTAACGGTGAGTATTCAATCACCACTGCTTTCTGTGCTGTTGCTCCAATTGATCTTTGGATGTGCTTCATTTTTTTGGTTCATGCCCTAAAATGAGCTGGAAAAACGGATGGCCGGCATTTACAAAAAAACACAGACATTAAAGTGGGCCCCACAGTGCTCAACACATCACCTCCCCTGGCAAGCGCACCCGTTGGCTGGTTACCGTATTTCTAACGTTCCATTCCGTGATGGATGGACCTTTCGGATAAGGCTCATTTACAATGGGGTCCACCATATCAATGTTTCGGATCCCACATGAATTTGCCAAGTTGTCCATGTGCTGGTGCGCATCTGTGCATCTGTCTAGAGCTTGAAGATGAGTCTGTCCTCGTATCATTTTAAGGGCAGGAGCCCAAAAAATGAGGTAGATTGGAAAGTTTATATATAGCCCCTAAGTAGTTTCTAATGGTAGGCATTCAATTCCCACTATTTTTGGAGGTGTGTTCCACCTGCACTCTAGTTCAGCCTCATCTTTCGTCCCCTTCCCTAAAATGGTCTGAAAAAAAAAAAATGGATGGCATGGATATAGCACATATATCATGGCGGCCCCCACCTGATATGAGGTTGAGTTTTGCCCTATTTTTCAGATGAAATTCCTTCTTTAAACCAAACAGCAAGCATTTGTCGTAACTCATGGTGTGGTGTCAAACTGGATCGGGTCCGACTTGAGTCCGGGTTTCAAGGGACTCGTCCGTGAACCCTCCGTACTGATGTCGGTACTGGAAAAGCTGTGGGCCCCACCATGATGTATGTGTTTTATCTCCATCTATTTTGCCAGCTCTTTTTAGGGCGTGAGCTTAAAAATGAGGCGGTTACCATAGGAAAAAGGTGGATTGAACGCTTACCGTTGAAAACCTTTCAGTGGTGACAGAAGTTTTGAATCAAGCTGATATAAATGTTCTTTTCATCCAGTTTTACATGACTTTATGAACGGTTGGATGGCAAATAAACAGTGCTGGGGGCCCTAGGAACGTTACAGCAGTGGACGTCATTATCCCAGTGCTTCTTGTAGTGTGGTTCAATTGAGCTTTAGATCTACCTCATTTTTGGGCTCGTACCCTAAAATGAGCTGAAAAAATGGATGAACGGCGTGGATGACACGTATACATCATAGTGGGGCCTACGCGGCTTATACACTACACTACCGACGGTGGTGGAGGTGTCACTATCGAATCCGAGTCCGGCCTACAGATTCAGCGGTCCATCTGGTTTGCGCAGTTAAAGGCCTACAACCTAGTCCAGGCCCATTTACCTCGTATAGACGTTGCGATCTGCCCTACCAGAAAAGCAAAGGGGCCCTACGTTCACATGGGTCCAAACGGTGTGGGGTACACCTTGATGTTTATGTTCCATCCAAACCCTCCATCAGATACTTCCACTTGGTTAGGATCAGAATCCAAACAAAAAACCCTATTCTAAAACTCAGGTGGACCACACCATCAGGAGCAATGGGGAGCAGGCGTTCACCATAAAAAATATTCCAGATGCATGTGGGTCCTACGTGCTCTATATAGACCACCCAATCCATTCATCAGACACTGGATAAGAGTACGAATAGACATCGAAACATCAGGACATTTCACCTCTCATATGGGCCACACCACTTGAATTTTGAGCTTTTGGGCATGATTTAACAACGTTTCCTCTTTTGTGGCCCACCTGAGTTTTTGAGCGTCGTCATATTTGTGATGTTGGGTGAACATGATGCGATGAACCAGATGAAAGTTTGGATTCTACCAAAGTGCACGGTTTGATCTTAAAGAAGCTCTGATGTCTATGAAATCACATACGCCCGGATGTATGTAATCTTTCTGCACCAGCTCTTGCCGTACGAATTTCCAAGTGAGGGCAGATGCGGACGGGAGCGAATGAAGTGAGACCCCGGTCTCATCCAAGACGGTGCGGCCCTTACTGTGGGGCCCAACTTGATGTGTTTATTATGTATCCACACCGTCCATCTGTTTTTCCAGATCATTTTAGATATTATACAGAAAATGAAGCAGATCAAATTATCAGGTGGACCATAAGAATTTTTAATGGTAGGTTGTTCAATCAAAACTATTTCCCATAGTATGGTACACATGATATTTTGATCTTCTTTTTTCTGCGTAATTCCATATAATGATATGGAAAGACGGATGGACCGTGTGGATACATAATACAAACATTAAGGTGGTCCCCCACGGTAAGGGACGCACTGCCTAGGGTCAGGCCGGGGTCTCACCTAATCCGCTCCCGATGCGGACGGTATAGGGAAATGATATGGTAGAGACGTTTCTATCGTAATATGATAGAGACCTCTATCAACCGTCCACATGGCTGAGGAGACGTTGGATGGTGACCGTTCATCTAGTGGGGTCCACACAAAATCCTATCCATCGCTTCCCTTTTCTCTGCTGAAACTCGACCATTGAATAACGTTATGTCCTGCTGTCCGTTTCAATTCCACAAATTGGATTTGCAGGATCACCCAATTTATTCAATTTTCTCAAAAGTAGGCCATCCATAGTAGGACCCACCAAATTAACGGTCCCGATCGAGAATCTCCCCTGCCATGTGTATGGCAATTTGGGGCGGATGGTAGAAGGAGAGTAAAAAGATGGCCGAGCTTGAAGACAAAAACGAACTCACCAAGTCAACATGTCACATGTGTGAGAGATCGAGGATGTTGCGTTGGTGGGTCCAACCGGGCATGTGCTTTTCCCCTAAAAATCAGACCGCCCCATGCAAGTTGAATGTACACCGTCTGTTATCCTTTTCTGTATAGCTGTCCATTTCTTCGTACGTCTCTCCCGCCCAATAAATTTCAGCCAGAGCTTTTGAACTGCCCAACCAGTGTCCGGATCCGGCACACGAGTGCCACACGGGTGCATGTGTTGCTTTTGTCTTTGGCGCTTGCTGGAGCACCGGAGGAATGGTGTTGTGATGGACGGATTCCTTGCACGTGGGCCACAATCTCTGGTGATCTAGACCGTTGATCTTATAGTAGCCGCTGCAGATGGGAGAATGACAAAAACGATCCAAATTGAAAGATCCCAGCTGTTTAATATTGGCCGGTTTTATAGACAGTTGCTTTAATTTTCTTATTGATTGAAGGAGCAGAAATATTTCATCTTGGAGATTTTTGTGGAATCCTCCATCCACGTTACGGCCTAGTAAATGAACGCTCCGGATTTACAAATACGAGTTTAACGGAACAAGATACAAGCTACGATGCACCATGCTTCTGTAATTCTTGAAACAAGGAAAAAAAAAAAAAAGGTCACTGTGGACTAGTGTCCAACGGTACAACAGCATGTTCGATTTGCATCGTGGTCAACTCTCGTGTATGATGTGGGTCCCACGAGCATGGGTGTCCTATTCCGTGATTCTTGCCATAAATGTCTAGTTTTTGTTAGTGGGCCACCTGGGTGAAGCAGATTCGACTGTTGAATGGTCTTTTAGGTGGACCACCTATGTCAGTACTAGTGGGGCTTGAAAGTTTGTAGTGGGATCATCGGTGAATAATTTCTATCGACCATACTTTAAAAAAAATTTCAAATTAAAATTTAAAAAAATGGAGATTCCTTGGACAATAGCT
Organism: Magnolia sinica; assembly: GCF_029962835.1. NCBI lineage: Eukaryota > Viridiplantae > Streptophyta > Magnoliopsida > Magnoliales > Magnoliaceae > Magnolia > Magnolia sinica. The sequence continues at coordinate 79,614,454 of NC_080582.1, forward strand.
GGATTGATTGATGAAGATTTTTTGGATTTTTTAAGGACCTTTTAGTGATTGATTTGACTTATTAATATAATAAACTTACAACTTACAATCTTATCTTATCGAAGCCTAAGTACTATTTTTGGATCTTTCTAATTGATATGAAGAATTTCTTTAGGCCCATTGGTGGGCCATTGGATGTTTAGAGCCGTCCATCTTGACTAGACTATAAGATTAGCTTCATAGGCCACAAACAATGCTAGCCATTCATTCTATATAGATTTTTAGTGGTTAACATTCCGAGTCGGCATTTGAGGTGCTCTGCCCACAATGTTTCTTCTTCAGTCTCCTGCACGAGGATAAACTATAGCAGAACACGTCAGACATTGCATTAAGCTATTCAAAAGACCCGGTGTTCGGTCCTAAGTTTAGTAAGAACTCACCCGAGTCCGGGTTGAGCCAGGAGGACTGGCCCGAGTCTGACTCCGGGTTTCAAACTGGATTAGGTCTCACCGAGTCCATGTTAACTCCAATGAGTCTTAAAACCATGTTTGGAATTCCATGAACAAGAACAAATTGTATTATTAGAAATTAAGTGGACCGTGTGTACATGGTTTATTTATCCATGTTGGGCCCTAATTGAAACTGGGATGGGCGTGATGAGGTTGATCACTGTCTTCCTCAAACGGATAACTACTCTGAATCCATGATGCTTCTTTGGACTTCTCATAGAAATTCCTCCAATTCGTGAGTAGAGATAAAAAATAAAAATAAATTCTAAATAAATTGAAAAAATTGATTGATGATAAAATTGAGTTTACAATCCCTTAAATAGTGATATGAACCTTGGTAAGAAGTTTCAGAATCAAACTCTCTAAAATTGTGACTTACTATAAATAGTAAACTTACTATTTATAGATGGTCATAATTTCCACTGGACCTCATGATTTTTGGCCAAAAATAGTATGTGCCCTATTTGGCTTAACCATGCTATTCATCTAATCTTTTAAAGCACTTTTCAGGTTGGACACAACTCCTAAAGCTCAAAGGATAGAGAGTTATCATCAAACTAAAACTTGTTATAAATATTAAAAATAAAAATAAAATAGATTTTCCACCATTCATCGGATGGAATATCATAAATTTGGTGTGGTCAACCTGGCGTAATTGAGTTGGGTAGCTAAAGTAGCTTCTCCTACCCAAAATCATATATGGTATGTCGAATAACTAATTTTAGTTTGCAAAATATGCATATTTTAAGGTTCTTACAGTCCGAATTACTTTGCCTTCGATCGGGCCTTCTCTGTCCATCTTGGCCATGAAATTGTCGGTGATCTACTCTACACCACTTACTCATGATAAAGTGGATTTTAAGTTGATGAACATGGCCCACCTTGCAGACTAGGAGCTTCAGTTGTCCATCTTTAAGGTGAGTTATTACCATATGATATTTGCTTGGGCTCGGGTCGAAGAGTGTCTAGGGCTGACCCAATGCTAACAGCCGAGGCCAAGCTCCAACGAGATAAATGAACCAGGCTCGCTTGGGGCTGGGCCTACTGACCAAATTCCAAGCCTTCAATCTGTAGCCGCCGAGTTGGGACCATGGATTACCGACTTCTCCGAGTTGACTCAGAGTAGGTTGAGTCTGAACTAATTTTTGTAACACAAGTTACCTCATATCCCTGACTCAGATGAGTCACCTCATGATACACCCAAGTCGCTACTTGACTCGGGATCGGACAAGTCAGTAAGCCCCAAGACAGAAGACCACGATCATGGGCCCACCTGAAAGGTCTCCGTGTTGGCCCAAAACTCTTCCCAATGTGAACTGGAGTTGATCTGGGTCTTTATTAGGCCCGCCCAGTTACAACAAAGACCATGGCTCAGTATGTAATATGATGGACTAGAGAAGTTCATATGCCAGAAGGTCTATTCATCAGGTAGTGCCTTGGGAAAGGATGGAGAAGGTCCACTCATTAGGTGGGCCAACATTGGTCCACTTTTTAATGACATCGACTTTTTCATACACATGGCAACTTGATCATTGGGTCAGTTTGATTTTTTATTCAGAGCATTTTCAAGATGGCCCACCATGATGTGTGATCAGATCTATTATTTTAAAGGAGAGCCTGACAACTCAAATTTCTTCCTAGAATGGTTGCCAGCCATTCGATGCTTTGCAAAATGGTATGATGATTGTTGTGTAGGCTGTAACAAGGACTAAATGGATCGACGGGTTGGATTTCTTCTCCATGGTGATCTTACCACATTGAAAAGATCTTGTCCTTTGAAAAATAAAAAAAATCAAAGGCACACCACTTGGGGTGTGTTTGGATGCACTATTCAATTAAGTTACAATTGTTAATCTAATAAAATGGAAATGTCCGAATTGTAGGTACCTTCCTTAGCACTAACATTGAGTAGAATAAATTTTTGGGTTTTTTCTTCTTGAACATTTGCAATTCATTTCGTTTATGCATCCAAATGCATTCTTAATCAATTTTATACATTCTTTCTATTTCTTAATGAATCTCTAATGGCATTCCTAACCCCATCTGATCAACTGATATAGACCGTACATTAGTGGTGAAGTAAAAAATCACACTAATTGGACCATTCTAACCATCCGATAAACGCCTAGAAATGGAATGTTAGATTGTTCATTTAAAAGATTATCCAATCAACAATCATATACATTTATTTCGTTGGATCCATCGTGAATTGTTTATGAAGCGTCACTTTCATCAGGTCATCCTAAACGTCCCAACCATTGCTTGGAAAATGAATGGTTATAAAAGATAAGCCCATCTTATGGATGGATTTGATCACCCTATTGGTATTTTTTTATGGAATACCATGAAATGTATGTTGGGCCTAATGAACAGTCCAGATTGATTGATCGATCAGGTGTCCTAGTGTCTCATTTGTACTCAACCCCACCACAATTTAAGAGAATCCAAATGAATGAGCATTGATAACATACACCCACAATATTTCTAGCCCTCCAATGCGACACCATGTTCACGAAATTCAACCTGTGCAACTGGCATGAAAATCTGGCCGATCCACCCATCAGGTGGGCCATCCCATTGATTTCATATCATGGCCCACCTGAAAAGTGGGTCGGCCTGATTTTCGTGCTAGTTGATCATCGTGTTGTTTCCCACATTCTGCATGGCTTGGATGTATTGCGCATTCGATACATCAGCCGAAGAGACAGTGGTAAGCTGCTAAGCATGCAATGGTTGCATATAATCATAACTCATTTTTCTAATTACATACACACATCTTTTGAGTAGTGAAATGGATTTCCTAGCTTTCACAAGCATCAAACCACATGTGGATGTCACCCATTTCCTTACACAATTCAAGTCTGCATGGATCTGAGGTTTGGCCTTTTCCCATTACAAGTGGCTTTCAATAAGCCATCCTCCATGTCTTCACCAAATACAGTACAGACACGAGCACATGCCCATATGATGATGCTTCAGAAGGCATGCATTTGAGTTGCTTTTCATGTTACACTTGCTCATGTTTCCTCTCATAGCATGATTTTAGCAATGAATTTGAAATGGGCCATCCTCATCTCCTCCATTGAAGCATTTCTTGATGAAAAAAGAAAGATAAAAATATTAAAATGATCAAATACCATCACCAAAATGGAAACACGTAACGTGCCTTTCTTTCTTTGGTAGGAGATATTGAGGGTGTGTTATTTCTTTTTTCTTTTGGTAGGGGAACAAAATGCCTTTCTTTCTCATACATGGCTTTGAAGAGAGAGAGAGAGAGAGAGAGAGAGAGAGAGAGAGATCCAAAATAAGATAACTTCTCATTATAGAATTTGGGCCTAGAAATGCATGCAAATTGAGAACAGAAAATATGGCTTAAGTAAAAATGAGGGAGAGAAGGGTTTATAAAAAACTTCTCATTATAGAATTTGGGCCTAGAAATGCATGCAAATTGAGAACAGAAAATATGGCTAAGTAAATATGAGCGAGAGAAGGGTTTAAAAAAAAAAAAAAAAAACTAGGGTTGCATTTAGATCATGACCATCTCTAGAGTGGAGAAAAATAATTTGTGATGTTAGAATTTCTACTCCTAATGTAATCTCTAGAAGAGAAAAACGAAAAGAAAAACCCTAAATGATATGACTTTCGTTGTGGAATTTAAACTTAGAAATGCATGAAATTGAGAAAAGCTAACTTGGGTATAGTCAAAATGAGGGAGAAAAGGGCTTAAAAAAACTAGGGTTGCATTGGGTTCATGGGCATCTCTAGTGGATAAAAATAATTTGCGATTTTAGAATTTCTAATCTGAATAGATTCTCCAAAAAATGGGGTGGGTCTTTATTGATTTTGAAATTCTTCTGAGAGTAGAATTCTTAAAAATCATTAATTATTTTTCTAGCAGCCCTAACCATGCAAAACAAAGCCAATTCAAAACAAATTCTCAGTAGAGAATTTAAGAAATTGAGGATAATGAAATGGGAAGTTTGTCATCCCACCAGCCTTCAGGATCCAAACTTTCTATCAGTTGGGTCACTGCTCACCTTAAGAATCAAATCAGACCAGGCAAGCCACAATCTACAAATTAAACAAGTCGAATGCAAAAACAAATTTTTTTTTTCTAGCCATCCATTTCTTATGAACAAAACACTATGGCCTACTTGTGTAGTGAAATGGGTGATGTTTTAAGCAGAAGATCTAAACAATGTGGCCCACCCTGATGGAAAGTCCCAACCTTAGCACGAGTCTTTATACTAGTAAACTTCATAAAAATCAGTGAACCAGTATCAGAAGAAGGAAAACCTAATAATAATAATAAAAGAGGTGAAAGCTAAGCTTAAATAATATTTCATTTGTACATGCCAATATGCCATCAATATTATCATCTCGTGATAGGATTTTTTTTTGTTTCTTTTTTTAATATTGAGATTTCTCTCCTTCACATTTCTAAGAAATTGAAAATTAAAAAAGAGCTGCTTGTAGATAATCTTACTTAAGATTCGAAAGCTCAAAAACGTTGGCCAGACGTCGCATGACATCGACCTGAGCTCTGAGAGACAGAATGTAATCTATAGTCTCATCCAACAAAGAGAATTCATCCATGGACTCTCCTCCTGGTATGATACATTTCAGCACTTGGGTCCTTTTCTTCACAATCCTCTTCGCGATTGCACTTGCTATCATCCGCCGGGGTGCACTCTTCCTTATCCTACGCTGGATGTAGCTCCTCTTCAAGATCTTCTTGCTCCTCACCATCTTGCACGCGACCGATCGGCCGCATGGCTTCTCTGTCATCCTCTCGAATTCATTGCCCAAGATGTGCCTCATAAGGGTCTTGTTCTTTTCTTGTTTGGAGACATCAGTAATTAGGGCTTGGCTCCATATGGCACCATTGCCGGCGAAAGCTAGTGCGACGTCCGACGAAAGCTTGATGGCATTCTTTCTTTCTGTAAGGCTCATGTTCTTGGAGGAAAAATCATCATGTTGGAGGCCCACCAGTAGTTTCTTGAGGAAGACTTTCTTGAATGAGTTTGAGACTTGCATGGCTGGAATGAAAATTGAGAAAGACTCACAAAGGAGGTAGAATTGCTTTCTATATGATGTGGGTATTGTTTGAAAGCATGGAATTTATATGGTTATCTTGTGCAATCTCAAGAGAGGAGTTCAAAACAAAAAAAAAAAAAAAAAAAAGGAAGATAAGCTATTGAGATGAAACGGGTGTTTGTTCAAATGCATGAAAAGTGGATGATTTTGATGTGTAATGGTAAAGAGTCCTAGAGAAGAGAGGAGAGGAAGGAGAGGTTTTGGATTGAAATGGGACCGTATGGTTTACTGGAATCTCATTCAAAGATGCAAGCTTCTTTATATGTTTCCTTAGCTAGGAGATGAGATGTTGGGAGGGGATGATATGTATGTGTGAATGCATGATATGGACTCTTCTTTGTTTTTTGTGTTTTTTTTTTTTAATTTTTCAATTTTGAAAAAAATTGCAGTAGGGTGTTTGAAGGGTCTACTGAAGAATCAGATGCACCGAAAAGGGGAGAGAGAGAGAGAGAGAGAGAGAGAGAGTAGAAAAACCATTTATTTTCTCAAAGGGAGGTAGTGGGCCTTGAGAACAGACACACCACATGCAAGCACATGCTACGTATGGCCCACCCCCGTGACATGTAAGGAAGAAAAACAAACATGGTAGGCTAAAAGGAAGAAATCAAATGATAATCTAGCCTAGGAAATGGGTCTCGGTCTTTAGGGGTCTTTTCTTTCAAATACTATATATATATATATATATATATATATATATATATATATATATATATATATATAGAGCGAGAGAGAGAGAGAGAGAGAGAGAGAGAGAGAGAGAGAGAGAGAGCATGCTCACCTATGCACCTATACACGTGCGCACCTTTGCACACGTGTCATGAGTGTTTAATTTGAATTGTCCATGTGAATTTTCACTCCGATCTAAGATTCTGGAAGGCTATAGCAAAGAGAAATTCAAATCAAGGGAAGAAACTATTTGTATTTTTCATGGCCTACCGAAGTTTTGGATCAAAGTAAAAATTCGTACTATGAGGTTTCATGAGATTCTGCTTCATGTGGACCATTCAAATTTGTGAGACTCATCATATATGATTTCTCAAAAAAGTTTATAGGTAGTATGTACAAACTGGTAGCGTTTCCGTGTGTGTAGCTCATGGGAACTTCCTATGAGGTCGAGCTGTGTGGCCCCTTGTGATGCGTGTCAAACATCAACACCATGCATTTGATGGGTCCCTTTTAAATTATGAGATATAATGAAAATCAGCTGTATACGGAACTCAGGTGGGCCATACCATCTAAAATCATGTGAAGACATGCCTAAAACATATAAAAGCACTTCGTGGGGCCCACATGAAATTTGCATGCATTTGAAACTTGGTCTGACCCCTCATCCAAGTGGGGCACACATAATGGATTGTCTGGATTTGTGAACCACATCTCGGTGGGCCCAACAAATGATTATGAATGTTTTAATGGGAGGATAACCCTCTCAACTTTTGTATGTGGTGTGGCCTAGAAAAGCCATGGATTGACTTAACTTTTAAGCCCGAAGCCCACAATGGAATAGTGCATGTGACTGATGGGGTAGATGTTTGACACGCATGCTCACACAGCTCGACCTCATGGAAAGTTCACATGAGGTCGACCCGATAGAATCATTTCCCACACACACACACACACACACATATATGTATTGTAAACACCTCCATCTAATTTTTACAATTGTAAATAACTCCCTGGTTTAAACTGTTGCAAGTACCTTCCCTCTGCTCAAGAGGCTGGGGGAATCTGCAACAAGTAACAATAATAACCTTGCCGTATGAGTTTGTTTGGCAGCATGTGAGGCCCACTTCTATATATTAATGGTATCCAACCCATCTAGCAGTGTCCCCACCATAGTTGGACTCTCAGAAAATCAGGGTAATCCAATCATGAAGTGGGTTTTACTAAAAAAATAAATAAATAAAAATAAATTTATATAATGGTCCACCTGGTGGGTGGGTTAGCCTGATTTTTGAGATTTCTCATTTTCATCGTGACATTGTCATTGGGATGACTTACGTGGACCGCAATGAGCCCACGCATCTACAACTAGTTATTTATAAGATAGGGGTAAAATAGTCAACTTTTTGAAGATAACAGCCTTGGAAGGAAGATAATTGCAAAATACAACCATAGGTGGATGTGTTTACAAGTGTCAAAACTAGAGGGGGTTGTTTAGAATTATTTTTTTTTTCACTTTTTTGGCTTTTTGGTGAATTTTCCAAATGCTAATGTATTAAAGGAAATTGGTAGCACTGATTTTGTTTCAACTGGCAATGCATACAAGGAAATGGGTCCCTTTCTTTTCTTTTTTTTTTTATTTGAAGCTTTTTATTTATTTATTTATTTATTTATTTATTTGAAGCTTGATAGGTGATGGATCTTGAATTTTAAGCTCTCTTCTTCAAATCCAATACAAATTAAGAGATGGGTCATGATTCTAATTAGTGATTTTGAACCGTCCACTGCATAAACTACTATGTGCGTTGACCACCATCTTTTAAACCATTGTGGCTCGACCACCATACACTTGGAATTCATGTACTGTGGTGATCTAGACTGATCATTCTAAATCATGGGCCCGCCGGAGCATTAGTAAATAATTACACTAACCAGATGATTTTATACCTTCTAATCTTAGCCATTGAATATTGACCACTAGCCATTTTATCTTTAATGACCCATTTGATGTCCACCAATTGGATGGTTATGTTCATTTAATCAGCATAGTCATATGCTGGATTCAGCAATGTGATACGCCCTACATTTTGGACGGCCTGGATTGATGTGCACTTGGAAAAATGGTAGTGAACTCGCAGGAATGGACCTCTCCTTTTTCTTTTTTCTTTTTTCCCCATTTCTCAAGGGATTACGAAAAGATAGATTGGCAGGATCCGGAAAGCATGCTGAAACTGGTTGGGGCCCACTTGAAAAAAGGGTCTGAGCAATGCCTTTGTGAAATCTCACATGGTGGCCACATGGCCCTTTTAAGCGCTTGAGTCGCACAAGCCGTTGGCTTGTTCCCCACTTTATCAAACTCATCCCATACAAGTACAGATCTCTACTTCATGCCTATTTCTCGCCTCCCTTTCTCATCTCACGATACATTGAAATCTCGCCTGTTTTCCTACCAGTACGCAATCGAAATTCCTCTGATGCTTGGGAGGCCGTGCAACAATAGGCTATGTGGGCCTAACTTGGTATATGTATGTGAAATCCACTCCGTCCATCAGCTTTTATGGATCATTTTAAAACTTATGATAAAAAATCAGACTGGTTCAAAACTTGAGTCGGACACACTACAGGCATTGAAACGGACTCAGATTCGGTACTGGTCGGTGCTGTGGGACCCAACATAATGTATTTGTTTTATCCATGCCGTCCATTCATTTTTTCAGATCATTTTAAGGCATGAGATCAAAAATGAGACAGATCTACACTTTAGAGGGACCACATCACAGGAAACAATGATTATTGAACACTCACCATTAAAAACTTCCTAGGGCCCACTGTAATGTTTATTTTCCATCCAACCTATTGATTAGGTCACACAGATATGTATGATGGGCAAACACAAATATCAGCTTCATCCAAAACTTCTGTGACCCCCGAGAAGTTTTTAATGGTAGGCGTTCAATCACCACTATTTCCTGTAGTGTGGTCCACCTGAGACTTCGGTCTTCCTTTTCTTTTTTCTGATAATATCTAAAATGAGCTTTCAAAATGGATTGACGGCATGGATAAAACACATAATCATGGTGGGGCCCACAGCACAGGGGTCACTATCAAATAGGAGTCCCACTAAAACCTTATTGGGACAACGGGGGATTTTTTTTTAATTTTATTTTTAATCACGCTGGTATTTGCATTTTCCCTTCACCCCGTGTGTAAATCACGTTATATGATTGAATGGATAGAAAATAAATATCATGATGGCCCCAGGAAAGTTTGAATGGCTAGAATCCCATCCCCATTGGATCCTTGGGCGTGCTTCAGTAGCACTGGTACGGAGAGCTTAAGGGGATCGAACCCGGCCCAGTCCCAAAAATTAGTGTAATCCAATACTCAGATGGTCCACACAACAGGGAATATACTGATCAGAAGGAAAGTTCGGCGTGTTGTGTACGTATACTTGAGGGCATTGGAATTTTCAGACAGTCCATATGAAGGGTCAGGCCAAAATTTACTGTGTTTGGAGACTCAGGTGGGCCACTTTGAAATTCTAAGAGTTGGCGAGCTGGGATTCATCACAGCTCATATCCTTTATTGTGGCTTACTTTAGTTTTGGAGGGCTGAGTTTTTGGTAGTATGGATTTTTCCAATGTGGCCCATCTGATGGACGGGTTGGATACACATGCGAGCCCCACATCTGGCATTGTATACCGTGCCATTGGGGCAGGCCGGGCCCTTATTTCCCCTGGTGGAGTACAAATGAGTTTTGAACCTGCTTCAATGTTGGGATGATGTCTTAACATGAGTTAGTAAGAATGGATAGATGAAGTGGATGTCACACATACATCATTGTGGGCCACACAGCTACTTGGAATCAATGAAAACTTCTAGTGGTACAACTTCTTGTTTCCTTTGGTGTGGCTCAATTAAGTTATGATAGAGTTGTATATGAGTTGAATCAAGCTCGGTACAGATCGGCTCAGCTCGATCAGGAGCTAACCCTAGCTTGAACTCGGCTTGGCTCAGTCCTCATGCATAACTAGCCAACTCAGCTCGACCTGTTGCTAATCCCAACTTAAACTCGGCTCGGTCAGCAATTCAGGCTAGTTTGAGCCAAGTTTAAGCCTATGAGACGATTTCTCAAACACAGAATATATCTTCAAATTTTCACAAAATGTAAAACAATAACAACAATTTATAGGTATTTCATCAAACACTCGGTGTGCAGTATCTAAATCAAGATATGATGGTAGTTTTATAATATAATTTTTTTTTTGAAGTGATTTGTTTCGTATTCATTCCTTCCTCACCACCAGCCGATCCCACAGAGAATGAATACACATGAAATAGTACTTCATTGAGTCATTTCAATATATATCAAATACTCGACAAGTAGCATCAATATCAAAATAATCAAGCCACCGAGCTGATTCGATCCGAGTCAATTTGAGTTGAGGTTCGATCCAAGTCGAGTTGAGCTCAGGCAAGCTCAAACTCGTCTCGAAATTTTTTCGAGCTCCAAAATCTAGCTCAACTCGGTCCGAAATCAATTTCAAGCCAAGGCGAGTTGAGCTTTTCCGAGTCGAGTTGAGCAAGCTAACCAGCTAACTCGACTCATGTACAGCTCTAAGCTCTCAATCTTGCTCATTTCTGGCATCACGTCCTTAGCTGATGGACGAAGTGGATTTATGTTCGCATTACTGTGGACCCCGTAACTTCATGTACCATTAGAAGCTTATGACGGTAGTTTGCCCCTTTTTTCCCTCTATACATGGCCCAGTTGAGTTATGAATCTAGTTCATCGCTAGAATCATGTCCTAGCATGAGCTAGTCACAATAGATGGATGAGTGGATGTCACACAAGCATCGCTACGTGCCTCACAACATTTTGTTGCATAGACTCTCTCCAACAAGGATGGTGGGAAATGAGGAGACTCATGTCCATTGGGGTGGCAATCGGTCAGGTTAAGGCTAAATCAAATATGGTCCTGGCCAGTCACCTTAGCTCGGCTCTTGCCCTAATGGACTAAAGAGTCTTCTACTCGACCTTCACTCTAGAGGACCAAGCAAGGCTAGGCCAGCCCTCCAAGTTAAGAAGATAAATTATATAGTCCTCGAGAATAAGGATTTTTTATTTTTTATTTTTTTTTCTAACATACACGCATTCACCATTGCATACTTTATATTGGTATTTGAATTTGAATACTTTAGGGCTTGTTTGGGCATTTGGATTTGGAATCCCTGGATTCGGAACCCCCGAGATTAGAAACCTCCTAAATTTACAATCCTTCCAGTGTGTTTGGCACCTTGGAGTGTGAATCAACTTTAATCCAAATGTACTTATCCATGATATATTTATAGGAGTTTGAATTTAATTACTAAATCAACTTTAATATCTCTAATTAGTGAGACATGAAATTTTTGACATAACGGTTGTGATAAGCCCGCTGAAATATATGATTTGCTTGAAAATAATGAAATTCTAAGTCTTTGATGGGTCACAACCACAATATCATGTTTGAGTGACTAACCAACGATTTTTAATCGTTGATTTACATGGACAATATTTGGACGGTACATGCTGGACAATGTTTAGATGGTGTTGATTTACATGGACAATGTTCGGACGGTACTGATCATCATTAGTGGGTCATGTGCCCAATAGAATGATATTGTATAGTGACACACATGTTACATTCACAACTATAGAAATGATTCTATGTGTAATCCAAGCGCTCGCCGTAGATTACAAACCCCCTCAAAGAGGGGATTGGAACACCCTGAATTTGAAACCCCCGGTTATTTTATGCTACCAGACAACCAGGGCATTTGAAACCCCTTCAAATCCCTTCCAAGCCACTGTGCCAAATAACTCAATGTTAGAACGCAAAATATCTATATCACCACTGTGCTGTGCATCTAAATCTCACTAAAATACAAAACCTATAGCAGTAGTTCCATGCACATGCTTATGTAGGATGTACTAGGAAACATGATCGTCAGGTCCTAGAAAGCGGATCATTTATGATTGACCCTAGCGCAGCCCTAGGGCCAGGTTTAGTGGCCCAAGCCCTAACCCTTGGGGACAAAGCATCTGTCATTACCACCCCTGAAACCTATCTTCTCCTACAGTAAAAATGGTTGATGCTTTGGTGGTGTATAAGCTCCCATACTTATGCGGTCAGGTCAGCGACGGTAGGCATAATGATCCAATATGTTCAAGCAAGCTGGCCCTCAATAGATGGCTTATAATCCAAAATTAACACTGTAAGGATGATCTTAATCATCCATAGTGTGATCATCAAATGGACGGTTGATGTGAAAATAATCTATGACATTAGGGAAAAAAATCCGCTAATCAGAGCGTATAATCGACAGATCAGTCAGGGTTTTTTTGGTGTGTATGGCCCATCTGCAGTGGAACCCACAATTTGGATGGCATTAGAACATCGGCTGTCCGCATGTGCACAGATAGTTGATACTCTTGATGACTATAAAACAACTCTGCTGAATAACACTGTCCCAGATGCCAGCACCATGCACGACTTCGTGGGAAGCTGTCAATGGGTTTGCAGGGTCAGATGTCCGGATTCGTGGGTGACTCCTCCACCTGGTCAGTACAGGAAATGCTACGTAGCCCTACTTTGATGTATATGTTTCATCCTCATCTGTTCGTTCCATTTTACAAGCTCATTTTAAGACATGACCCCAAAATTGAGGTGATCCAAATCTCAGGTGGGCCACACTTGAGATTTTTGTGTTTTCCTTCATCATCCAGGTCAATGGTTTGATTGGCAAATAAAAATCACAGTAGTTCTTGGAAAGGTTCTAATAGTGACCGTTCAATTACCATTGTTTCTTAGAGTGTGGTCCACCTCAGATTTGGATTTTTTTTTTTTTTGGCTTATGTATTAAAACGAGCTGAAAAAATGGATGAACGGTGTGGATAAAACGTATACATCACGGTGTGATTTACAAAGCTTTTTCAGCACCCACGTCGGTAGCTACCGAATCTGATTCCCAAAAGTCCGCAGTGACATCTCCTGTTCTAGGTCGGTACTGGAATGGTTGTATAGGCCCTAACCCTGTTGAGTGTTTTATCAACACTGTTCATCCATTTTGTCAATTCATTTTGATGACATGAGACAAATAATTGAAATAGATTCAAATTTAACACTGTCCATCCATTTTGCCAACTCATTTTAAGGACATGAGACAAAAGATTAATATAGATTCAAATTTCAAATGGATCGATCACGGGAAAAAGTGGTGATTGGATGCCCACCATTAGAAGCTTCCTAGGGCCCATTGTAATGATTATTTGCATCCAACCTATTGATTAAGTCACATGGATTGAATAAGGCAAAAACACAAATTTTAGGGCCGGTTTGGCCACCTGCATTAGATGGGATTAAGCTGGATGGAATTGAAAAAGTAGCATTAAATGCATGTGTAAGGTATTGTCTTTAGATTGGATGTATCACATGCTTTTTAATGGCATGTTTGGAAGACATGGAACTAACTTCTATCCCGCATGATTGGGGCCATATCTTGTTTGGGAAAGAGAGGATTGCAAAAATCCGGCCGGTTAATATGTCACGATAACAAAGCCAAAGTGGGAGAGAGAGGGAATAGAGATACTCTGAGAGATAATGAATATCTGTACGCATGCACACCGTGATGAATCACCTTCCATCATAGTTGTTCCCTCAATCCAAAATGTTCGAACCTTGTCTACAGCAGGGATGATGGCTCCGACGGAATTTTGAGTATTTGGATTTTGAATTTGGACTGTTGAACTTTTCATTTTTAACCGTTCATTTGATGGGTGCAATTGGATAGTGTTAGAGACTTGTTCTTTGTCATTTTTTGAATTATGCCTCCATTCGACTCCACAGCATGGCCCACCCAATTGGATGGTTTAGGTTGGGGTTAATGCATAGTAGTTCCAAGAGTGTAATGACTTGTGCATGGTTATGGGAGCCATGGTGGGCCAGGTTATACAAATCAGTCCTTTGAAAATAAATAAATATAAACGTCAATCCAGTGCATTACATCTCAGGTGCATATATTGAGACACTTGGAGGGTCAGATCATCAACATGGGCCGTCCATCCACTCCATTCCGTACTGGCCTCCATTCTAAAATCACACTACTGTGATGGTCATGATCTTCACTATCTCATCAATGGATCGCAAAATAGATGGTGAGAATCAGTTAGAACTTAGATGTCCTGCCTTGTCAAATAGCAGAAGTTCCATGCTCTCGAAAGTTGCACCGATTGCACAATCCTTGCTATCCAACCATCGAGTTGAATCAATGGTAGATGTTCAATTCACACTGTTTCTGATTGTGTGGTCGATTTGAGCTTCGGAAAATTTTCAATTTTATGGGTAATGATCTAAACTTATCTTCTAAAATGTATGGACTGAGTAGATGTAATCACATACAACACTAGGGGCCCACGTTCATGCGTCATACCCAAATGAACGTCACTCTGTATACACGGCAGCGTAAGCGGTCTAGCCTGTGGTGAATACGAAGCGTCGCCCACGGGATTGCAAAACTTTTCCTGTTGACACGAGGTATTGGCAGGAGACCTGATGTTCAATATCCCGGGATGAAATATGGTTTCCAAACAGGAACGTACGATGGATATGGCAGGCGGCGGAGTGCAATCCCACTGAATCCCACCTAATGCAGGTGGCCAAACGGGCCCTTAAGTTGATTCAAAACTTCAGCGGCTCTAGATAAATGTTTAATGGTGGGTGTATAATTGCCATTGTTTCCTGTGATGCGGTTCACTTGAGAATTGTGTTATAGGTATAAGTGTTTCTGGTTAGAAGTATAAGGTCAGTTCAGATATGTGTGCACGTTGCATGGTCAGTTGGTAGTAGTCACAACCAAGGAGCTCCTCAACGACTAGATAATGGTAATCCACTGTATGAGATATGTCCACCTAACGGTAAATATGAGATATGTCCACCTAACGGCCCTATTTACCGTGAAATGAGTGCTTCCACCTTCTTTAGAAGAGCATGAACACCGAGCTCTCCCAAGGCCGTTCCCGATGTCCTATCTTGTATGATAAGATGAACAGGATAGTCATTCGAGATGTCGCTTGTTTTACCAAGGAAGGGAGCTCAGTCTCAATATTGTGACGTGAGCTGGTTGGTAATACGATCAAGATGATCAACCATAGTCGAACTTTCAAAACTCGAACATTGCCCACCAGAGGGCCTAGGTCGGAGATTTCCTTCTCAGGACGACTGCATTAGTTAGCTCGGCTATTCGGTCTCGGCCTCGGTTTACCACCACGCAATTTCAAATCGCATCTACTTGATCTTATCTCCACTGAAAATCTCCCAAAATGGTTGAGAAACGTACGTTGAATGCACGCCCATGATTAAGGGGCGTTTCTATCCACACAATTGACTCTATGAAGTTATAAATAAGTATTCTTCCAGTGGTGAAATGTATGCACATATACACCAGTTTATGCACCAGTGCGCCCTTATCTCTATTGGACCCAGTCTTGCTTGATTCTGACTTTAGGCATCAGAGGGTTCCCTATTATATCTAGGGTCTTCTTTATCTTCTTCGTGTGCAGGTGTTCAGAGATCCAGCAAGGTTTAACCTAGTTTCTGGATCAACAAATTGAATCTGTTCATTTTTTGGTTCATTCCTTAAAATTAGTTGAAAACGTGAATGGACGGCATGAATAAAACACATACATCATGATGGGCCCACAAGGCTTTTTCAGCACCGACCAGAACCACGGACCCTACTTGAGGGTCACTACTCAATCCGAGTCCATCGCGCTTGGCCCAAGAAGAGCCGGTAGTGGGTCCCATGTCGGGCTTGTAAGGCTTAATATGGGCTATTGTCTAAAGCCGGATAGTGGGCTCGTTTTTGGTTTGGAACGCTTTATTATACTCAGCCTAAGCTGGTCCAACTATCTTTATGGCTGTGATTGTCCAATCCCGGGCATGAACTTCAATCCTGGGGTTGGACGGCCTAAATTCAATCCTGTAGGGATCCCATGCAACAAAAACTTATGTGGGGCCCACAGTGATGTATGTGTGGAACCTACTCGGTTCATCATTTTCACCTATTCATGTTAGGAGATAAGCCCAAAAATAACCGATTCATGTTAGTCAAAGGAAATAGATTGAAACAAGGCACGTTGGTGCAGTACGGGGGTCATGTTGGAGGGTCACAAAAGCTCTATCTTGTCCTTCCACCTATAACGGTCCCTATATCCATAGAAATCTGTCCAATTGATTCTAATAGACTGATCTAGTCCTCTAACGCTTTGTCGATCTGACCATCCATCTGGACTTTTCCCATGCATCAGATCTGACTGTCCATCTGGACATTTCTGTTGGTCAGATCCGACCGTCCATCAGGATGCTTCCATTGTTAGTTTTGAACCGCCCTTTGGTGAACTTCTCCCATCCATCTAGACTGGATTTACGACAGATTTGGGATGTTCATCTGGATTCAATTCATGACAAAAATGGACCGTCCATAAGAAAAACATTCATGATCTGGGTGATGTGGTCTAATCGTCAAAATCTCATCACACACGAGGGACACGTACTGGGAGTGTCCATATATAAGAGGGCATGCTATCATGCCTAACCTTGATAGCCTTAGCTATTTTATTTCAACCTTTGATCCTAACCGTTCATGTGATGTTGGTGGACTAATCTTACTGCCTATTAACTTAAGTACACATAGCATAGCATGATACCTAGGTAGCATTGAACGGATCACTTCTCCTTGTGGACCTTGATCTTCTTGGATTGTTGGGACACTCATCCATTCAAATATGTATAGGGTATTCTCCATGACTTTAATTAAATTCTCAGTGGCACATGATTAGATTGGATGAATGCGGACCTTAGTGGAAGTCTAAGTGTACATGCTCATGGATATTAAAAAGTAAGGATACGATGGCCCTAATTACATCACTGGGATCTAGAATTTAAGGTTGGGTATCGGTATGGTTGTAGCAAAGTGAGTTGATGAATATCAAATCAAGAGTTTTGTGGTTTATATTAGAGTTCTCCTAGCACTATAATCGAGTGCTCGAAAATAGTGATGATAGGATACTCCCGACCACTTATCATGATAAGCAAGGCTCGGCCTATAGGTTTCCGTCGTCAAAGATTCATAGTCGACTGGATTTAGGGGTGAATTATCAAGACAGACTTAAGAGGCAATATGACTTGCCATCAAGTGGACAAGCAGTGTGTCACAATTTCATCCCAAAGGAAGAGTTGTAATGGTATTCTAGGTTGCTCTTTAAAAGTGTTAATGAAATAACTCTAGTTTATCACTCTATTTCTCATGATACTAAATTATGTAGGTATCCTATTTCAATTCTTACACCCCGCTTATTATATTTTTGTGTGTAAATTTTTTTTGCATTTAATGGATCGAATATTTGTAACTAGAGTTGTACACGAGTCGAGTTAACTTAATCAACTCCCTCGACTCGACTCAGATAAGCTCAACTTGCCTTGGCCAGAAATTGGATTCGGACCGAGTCAAGCTGGTTTTTGGAGCTTGAAAAAAAATTTGAGCCAAGTTTGAACTTGCTCGATCTCAACTGACTCGAATCAAACCTCAACTCGAATCAACTCAGATCAGATCAGCTCGATGAGTCGGCTATTTTAATATTGATGTCGCTCATCGAGTGTTTGATGAAATGACTCAATGAAGTGTTTTTTCAGGTACGTACATTCTCCGTTGGATCAACTAGTGGCTAGGAAGGAATGGTACAAAACAAATATATATATATATATATATATATATATATATATATATATAAATATATATATATATATATATATATATATAAAGCTTTATATTATAAGACTGCCTCCAGATCTTGATTTTGATGTAATACCCGTAGTGTTGTTACTTTCTTGCATTCTGTGAAAATTTGAAGATGCATTGTATGTGTTTGAGAAAATGTCGCATAGGCTCTAACTCAACTTAAATTGGCCCGACCTGCTGACCAAACTGAGCCGAGTTACCTAGACAAGCTCGAGGACCGAGCCAAGTTCAAGTTGGGGTTAGCTACGAGCCGAGCCGAGCCGAGTTCAAGTTGGGGTTAGCTACGAGCCGAGCCAAGCCGAGTTATGCCAAGCCCGACTCGGATCGACTCGTGTACAATTCTATTTGTAACGAATTCAAGCAAGTCCAATTTACATTAGGAGTCTTGGATATAGATGTTGCTCTCGGGATTGACCCGCTCCTTACATTGTCCAATACGACATTTGCAAAAAATAAGACACTGCATAATCAGTAAAAGCCGTCAAATTGCTTGTTTTTGATGTTTTTAGAGATGACTATTGTAAAGAATATCAGGAGCTCCGTAAATGACTATTGTAAAGAAATCAGGAACTCAATAGATGATTTCTCCCATATAAAGACGTATCTGAAAAATGTAAAAGAACATTTTCATTCTATTGAAAAATCTTTGAAGGGTACCTTAATTACCTGACTTACCACCATGAAAAATGATGGGCCCATGTATTTGACTATCACATTTTGAAAATGACAGATCTTGCTACCAATTAAAAGCGTTGGACATAAGTGTAAGTGATAAATTCATGGTTTAATTCATCACAATCTCCTTGTCTCACAATTTAATCCATTTAAGATTTATCATAACACATAAAAATAATCTACCCTTAATTAGTTGGCCAATATTTTCATGCAAGAAAAGAGTATATTCAAGTAGGAAGGGCAACTATCTATACATATGGCATCAGAGATTCCATGAAGCACCATAAATGAAAGGGCTACCACCAAATAAAGTTTTTCCATTTATTAATGGCCTTTTTACCTAAGAATGAAACAATGAAAGAAGTGACAGAAAGACCCGATGTGTCACTTTTGTAAAAAGAATAGACAAATAAATAGGAATTGTCAAAAAAGCAAGGAACTGTTCGAAATGAAAAATTAAAATTTTACTTTTGCATGTTTTAAAATCAATCTTACTAGTGTACTCAATACTTTGTGGATTGACTCTAGTATAATGGTATATATTTTTAAATCCATATAAATATTTCTATTAACTCAAAGCATATGTAAATTTGAGCATACTATCCAAATGGAAAATTAGATTAAAGTGAAAGTAGAAATAGTAGGGTCTTAATGTTTAGTTTTGAACACCGTGCATCATTTAGATTTAATTTAAACATTTTATATTTCAACCATTTTATGCAATTTAGTTTATATTCATAAACTTAATACATAAGACTCTACTTCTAAATGTGATAATTGTAAATTTAATTTGTTTAAGTATGGTCAATATATTAGTTTTGATGATATGTAGGATGGCTTATATAAACTAAATCTAGATGTCCAATTTGCTCAAACTCTACTACCCTTTCAAGTGAATTATGAAGTGAAATCTTGCATGTAAAGGGTTACCAATGTTATAATATATGAAAGGGAGTATGTCATCTGTGAATGTAGGATCGATCTTAGGTGGATCGTGCTTACGTCGATGGTGATATTTTTGTAAATGTTTGTGGGGTGTAATTGTAAAGATGTTATATTTGACAGGAGTTGCCACTAGCCAATTAATTCGATTCCACAGTCGGTTGAAATTTGTTGAAACATTAGAATATAAAATATGAGGATTCCTTGCCCTAAAATGACTCATTGATCTATGGCTAGAGATTCTGAGTATAGAACAATTGTTACAGAGAGGGAAGGTGTGTTAGGCGCCAACTCTACCTGTACAAACGTACCATCTCTACTTCACAAGATATCTTAGACTTTTGATAATTGGATTAGTTCTTCTACACTAATGATTTAAGGGTACGTGTAATATTGTGTTAAATGCAGTGCCTATGACAAGTTATAATTTTTGTTAGATAAATTCACCTTTACTGCCCACTTGTGGAAGCAATAAACCAACCATTTCAGTTTCTGATGGATAAGATCCGATTAACTCGCCAAGTCACAAAGCATATGTTTGAACTAATCGGGTGCAGAGTATTATGCAATGCAAAGTTGATGGATGAGATAAGCAAGGGAGTTGAAAAGGGAATGAGTGCTGCACAATGTTAATGTAAAGGTTAATGAAGCTTATCTCAAGAGTTAGACGTTTGGATGGACGGTAATGTTGCAAGGATTGGATTGGTGGCTTGGATCTAAAATTGGATTGCTCAAAAAGCTATGGATCTAACTAGATTAGGTTAGACCTAAGTTGAACTCTCTTCTACTACTCTTTCCTCTCCTCGGTAGAGGGATGGAATTGCTAGGCTAAGGGTGACTTTCTGGAGGAAGAGGTTTAAGTAATGTGCGTGATTATGAGATACTTGAAATAAGAAGGGGAATGAGCTATTTATAGTCTCCATGTTCAGTTTTCTATAATTTTTGTAAAGTACATATTTACAAAAGGGTTGGATAATCTAGACTTGAAATTTCCACATTGCAAGAATTCAAGGTTTGGATTGAATGGCACGGATTATAATTTCGGCTAAGGGAGGGTATTAAAGTCGGTTCACAATGGCACACCATTGGAGGTTGCGAAGGGAAACAATACACATGTATAGGACTCTTACCAAGGCAGGAGACCTGCCACATGGTTGACAACTCCTAGGAATTTGCCAGTGCCAAGTAAGATTTTCTGCTTTGGTAGAGAGGTTCCACTATTGTAACAACCCGTCCAATCGATACAGTGTCCTGAGGCGTCCACGTAGGAATTCCCGTAGGACCGAACGTGTAAAACCTTCGTGGCAGGGATACCATAAACTAATTCACCTAGAATTAGCCCGTTGGAATAAACCGGACAGGCCATGGCAAGACCAAGTGCGGGCCGCCAAGCTGGATGACCATTTACACTGAGCAACAGCCCGTACGGGCTATACCGCGACGCCGAAAGGTCAGAAAAATCTAATAATTTAGGAAACCATAGAGCTCACTGGGCTTGTGGTTCATCGCGGACCGCGGACCTGGCAGACACCTAGAAGTGGGATCTGGCACTGACTAAATGCACCCCACCCATGCCAGGACCAAATCTGGCGCTTGCAAATGGAACCAAGATTCCAGGTTATCCGACCATCGGATCTCTTCCATATTTACGGTGGAGGTCTAATAGATTTTCCTACACCCGTCCACCAGCTCTGGGACCCGATCGTGGGTCGGTGACCGTCGATCACAAATCAGACCCGTACGATCAAATCCCAGGTCCGATCGTCCCCAAATTTTGCATGGCCCTTCATCGGGCCATGAGGCATCCATCCTAGAAATTTCATAGCCTGAGGACCACCAGAATTACTCAAATCACCAGAATAGACCCCACAGGGCCATTTAGAGATCAAAACCGTTGACTCAAACCCCACAATCGTCCATCCGTTTGTTCTCAATTTTTACACGGGCCCTAATCGGGCCATAGGGCACCTACCCACCGAATTTGGTGGCCAAAGGAGTGTTAGGGCCATTCCGACTCTAAAAGGGAGACCTTGTAGGCTATTTTGGGAATTTGAGGGAACTTAAGGCCAAAGGACCCAAGTCTAGGGAATAAACCCTATCTCTCATAACTCTCTCCCATTTGCTACAACCACCAAGGGAGAAGGAGAGTAAAGGAGAGTAAAGAGGAGAAAGAGAGAAGAAAGAGATCCAAGGTAGACCTTTGAACAAGTGGGTTCCCAAGCGAGCCAACCCTTCCAACTCCCTACCCCTCTTGCAAGGAGAAAACTCCTTTCCTTGGCCTCAACAACCATCCGTGGGTTGCCTAGGTGAGGTTTTCACCCATTCTTCTTGAAATCCATGTAGAATGGTGGATTTGTTTGGAATCCTAACATGCAATAACTTGGTTTAGGGATTCCGACCGATCGGCCCGGAAGCCCTCTTTCCTC
This sequence comes from Magnolia sinica, assembly GCF_029962835.1. Lineage (NCBI taxonomy): Eukaryota > Viridiplantae > Streptophyta > Magnoliopsida > Magnoliales > Magnoliaceae > Magnolia > Magnolia sinica. The sequence goes on from NC_080582.1 coordinate 79,636,583, forward strand.
GGGCATTTTTCGAATCTCCAACGAGCCATAGGTGTGGACTATTACTCCTAGGTGGCCTAGCACCAATTTCAATATGAGTTTAATGATTATGATTGCTTGGTTGATGCATTTAGAGAGTGTAGAGGAAACTTAGAAATTTATGTCTATTTTAATGGTATGGAATTGTGTGTTTTATTTGATTTCCTCACATGATGCTATTCTTGCTTCTCATATGACTTGTTGAATTTTGATTATTGCTTGTGGATGACTTGTTGGATTGCTCATATGATGATGCCTTATAGTATATATGCCTTATCAATTCTCATGTTGTTGTTTCTATGAGTTGTAGGAAGTGAGCAACTTCCTCACCAACACACACAACACATGCACCATTGCTCATAAACTGTGTTAACTTGCTTATTAGACGAGTCTGATTTATATGATTGAGGTGAGAGAACATGATTACGATTTTGCCTGTTGATACCCCTGTCCGTCGACATGTTGTGGACCACCATTCAAACCCTAGGGTTGGCCAAGGAAACGAGGAGAGCTAAGGCGGTCTCGTTGGTAGGACCGCCTTGAGGCTAAACCCACGGATTTGTGCGAGTGTGTGTGGGCGACTGTAATTAGACTACGTGGGTTGCTTGCACCCGATGTCGTTCCGCCATGCGGTCTAGCCTACTGTCTGGCCAACTACGATTGTTAACCCTGTTTGCTCACATTTGTATGGAACCTGGGACTCCCCACAACCATTGTAGCCCAACAACAACCCATTCGAAATCGGTCCACAGCCTCGTGAGCCGAGCATGGTGGAATGGGACACTGTGTCCGAGCTGTCGGCCTACACTGGGGTACCGCGCCTCTCCGTAGTGACCGCGAGCGATCCCTTTCTCTTGGCACTCCTCATGTGCTTGAAGTCGGGGATGAGGAACCCGACGGGATCATGGACCGCGGGGCCTCGGCCTCACGCATTGGGAGGCCTTGGCCTCGCACTCAGATCAGGGCATTAATAGGTGGGGTGTACCAGTTTTCCCAATCTGCTCGATGAATAAACCTAACTAAGAACTCGGTTAACACGACCGCATTGCATCGCATTAGTTAGGTTGGCGACTCGGCAGTCGAGGTCGCACTGAGGGAGTGTTGGCATTGGCAATCGTTAGATGGTGTAGCATGAGGGAGCGTTGTGGTGAGGGCATGCATCATGTCATACTGCATACATGCGCATTAATAAGATTACTTAGACGTACGTGATTGTCTGCTTTTCATTTAAATCATGTTAAAATTGTTGTCTGTGATAACTTGAGATTAATAGCACCCACTGAGTTGATCACTCACTCCCACTCTGGGACGGTGTTTTAAAACACCAACCATACCCTTTTATAGATGCAGGTGACTCAGGACTAGAGGAGCCTGGCGAGCCGAGCCTGGACGAGGAGGTCGAGCTATCATACTTCCAGCTGATGGAGGGTTCGCCGCCTGCTTGAGGGGCGGGATAGGATGGCTGGGTAATGGGCTCAGTCTCATTCTTTTGGACATTATATTCTTTTGTTGTTTTATTTGGGCAACGCCTTGTGCGACCCATTTATTTTTGGACTTGTACATATATACATCGACTTCTTTCATTTTAGCAGACTTGTGCGATCATGTTCCATGTTCAGAGAATTTCAGGCTGCGCAACTTAAACAGATTAAATGCATAATAATAAAAATCTGTAATAGTGACTCTCGGAAACTCGGGAGTTGAGCAGATGTGCGACCCCTGATTTCCAAGGCGTTATAAGTTGGTATCAGAGCATGGTTTCGGATTAGTAGGGCCATGGGTCATGAACTCACTACGTTCCGCTGAAGTGAGAGGATGCACATTAGCTAGCGCAACGGGGGCTTAGAACACTAGGAACCTCCCTAGACCTTAAACCAACGGTCGTAGAGGGAGGGTAGGACTCCCCAAAGAGTTAGGAATGGGTAGCGAGGGAAGGAATAATAACCCTAGAGAAGGGCAAATCCCGGATCTTCCTTCCCAGTTCCTGCCTAGGAAAATTCATCATCCTAGTGCGCGAAAACCCCACATTTCACTGCCCAACGTATGGCTCATTCAGCAAAGCCTATGGGAGGAAGTGGGGATCTCCACCCGAGATCCCAGTCATACTATTCTTCCCCTTGAGTAGGGATCGGCATCGTAACCCCGCATATTGTGGCGTCATATCGTGGGCCAAACTGGTCTGGGCCAAGTTCGTTTCCCCATCCGATCCCCTTAAAACCCTCACGTACCTCCACTCGATCCTCAAATTTTCTCGGGTCTCTGACCAGAGCGAACCGGAATGGAATAATTGGACGGTCAGAGCCTTTGTCCAAGTCCAGATGAGCTAGTGTCGGGCCGAACACAATGAAACAAAGCCATTCGGAGATAATTAGTTGCGTGGACGGAGATTCGCTAAAGTTAGGGAAGCTGAGGAAGAATGAGATCTTGGGCCCTAACCGTGGAAAATCACATGCAATAGACCATCCCATGGCGAAAATCGGCCTCTCCTACCCCAAATTCATGTGTAGCACTTCCCGGGGGGCATTTCCGACGCCCGGGAATGCCGGGTTCTATCCGGACCCCTGATCCAGGGGGTCACCCCGCCGATCCGGGTGGCCGCCCCCCCGATGGTCCAGAGGACCGTGTGGGCCCTGCCGATCCGGGTGGTCACCCCCCAACGGTCCAGAGCACCCCCGTGCTCGCCCCACCACCCGCGTGGCCGCCCGGCCGCCCGCATGCTCACCCCGCCGCTGCCGCGTGGTCGCCCCCCTGCCTGTCCAGCCGCCCGCGTGCTCGCCCCACCGAACCAGCGTGGTCACCCCGCCGGACCACCCACTCCCCTTATTCCAAGAGTCCGAAAATGGGGTGGGCCCCACTGTTTTGATGGCCTTAAAACCTAACCACCCCACTTCATTTTTCCTCATTTCCCTCTTCTATTAGCCTCTATCTCCCTCATTTCACTCACCCACCCTCTCCTTCATCCAAACCCTCTTCCATTCTTCTTCTTCCTCTTCCATTCTTCTTCTTCCTCTTCCAAAACCCATCCCCAACAACTTTCCATTTCCTTCATTCACCCTTCATCATAAACCTCTAAAACCCATTCCATCTTCATCTTCAAAACCTATCCCATCCTCAAGTTCATCCTCAACACCCAACATTCCCTCAACTTCATTTTTCTTAAACCACCTCCAATCTTCCTCAAAACCCTATACCTTTGACCCACTTTCACCCCTTGCAAATCCATTCACAAGCTCCATTTTCTTTCAAATTCCCCATTTCAAAGCCATACCCCAACCCACAATTCCTCCATTCTCTCACAAATCCATTCCCAAAAACTCAAGCTATACCCCTCTTTCTAAGATCCATTACCCTTTTTAACCTAGGACGATGGCATTCTTCACCACCATTGCCTCATTCTTCACTATTCCGGTGGTCTTATCCCTCATGGGGAAGAAAAGAGCGGCTCCTGAGAAAGCGGGGCCGAGCCAAGAGCGGCGGAGCAAGAAGAAGGCCGATCTGAAGGGAAAGGCAAGCTCGGAGTCCCGATCCAAGAGGCGGAATGATCCCCAAAGGGATGAAGCGCTCGTTGAAGATTTGAGAAATTTTCGCGTGCGTCAGGTCACTTTCGAGGCCTCAGTGGAAGAGCATCTGCTAGGTAATAATCCTTTGCTCAACCGACTTATGGAAAGGAATTGGGGCCCCATGTTTTATGTAAGCGGGCAGGCCGATGAGGGGCAAGCCAGAATGTTCTACACCCGGATTAGGAATCCCCAATTCGAGCCTCTTGGATTCGATGTTATAGTGCGAGGCGAGAAAATCCACTTGGGAGTGGAGGACTTCGCCGAGATTCTGGGAGTACCGCAGGGGGAGGTGCAGATTGATGAAGCGAAGCTCGAATCGAGAGAGGTCCGTGATGAACGGACTCGTTTCCTATGTGGCCAAGCAACCCCTTGGAGATGGGATGTCGGCCTGTACGCAACAGCCATGATCCCCAAATATCGGGTGCTCCACCGCATTGCCACTCACAATATATACCCGAGGATGAAGAATCGTACCGAGTGCACCCGCTACATGGTAGAGTTCTTATATCAGGTGGGCCGAGGAGCAAATGTCTGTGCCCCTAGCATGGTGCTCCACCAGATTGTGAAGGCCGCAAGAGCGGTACGGAAGGACATAGTTCTCCCATTTGGCCGCCTAGCCTGCCATATTGCCACTCAGTATGGGATAGGCGGATCGGACGGAAACCCCGTGCCAATTGAAATCCTGGGGGACAAGCTGCTGAACTCTATGGGAGTGGGGCCCAGACAAAAACAGGCTTACATTGAGGAATTCGGGGATACTGATGAGGAGAAAGAGGAAGACAGCGAAGATGATGAAAGCGACGAGGGGGAGGAAGGAGCTAGAAATGCTGAAAGGACTAAGCCAACTGAGGGGATCCAGGAGGTTGGTAGAGAGCCACCTATCACTCCAGACGTGCTTGCGCGCTTGGACGCACTCGACGCTAGGATGGCCAAGATCGAAGAGAACCAAGCGAAGCAAGAGAAATGGAACAAGAAAATGTATCGAGCCATAAAGGCTTTGATTTATTGCAGCAAAGGTGAAGAAGCACCGCCACTCTCGCCCGACTCAGACGAGTAGCCTGCCTTCGTACTGATAACTAGTTGTTTTAGGTTAATTAGGTCAAAACTCGTGTACTAGGAGATCGTTAGGACCCTTGCTTAACTAGTTTGCATTTTCCTTTCGTCTGGCGTGATTGTAATGCTTGTAATCCATGCTGCACATGTAATTGGCCATACTCATGGCATTTTGAAATCAATGTGAAGTTACGGATTTCCTCAAAAATTTCTTATTGCTATGGAAATGCTTGTATGAGTGACGCCTTATGCTCCAATGAATTGTATGTAAATCTTGCATATGCACGCATAGTCTGGGTGCGATAGATGTTTTAGCACCTAATCTGTCCAAGCATGTTTTACAGGAATGCCTCCTCGACCAGAGGGCTGATTCATCCGCCTACCTCATGGCGGCCTAGTTGAGAGGGACCTCCTACCTGACGATCCGCAAGCCCCCCTTGACGGAAATGGATCTCAGAATACGGGTAGCACTATCCAAGAGGCGGCCCCGAATGCTCCGCCACCGCAGGCCACGACATCTATACCTCCTCCCCCGCCGGTTATGGATCGAGTGGATCAGATGTTGCTCCTCATGCAACAACAACAACAGATGATGGTCACTAACATGCAGCAACAGCAGCAGATGATGACCACTATGATGGGGGCCATGGCCCAGAACATGGAAGTGCCGCAACCGACGCCAGCCGGTCTAACCGCACCCGCAAACAACGTGGGTAACTTGTTTGAGCGGTTCTAGCGGTACAAACCGCCTACGTTCGCAGGCACCCACCACCCTGAGGAAGCGGAGTATTGGCTCAATCGGGTCACCAAGCTACTTTGGCCTCTCTATTGTACTGAGGCAGAGAGCGTTGAGCTTCTTTCCTACCTCTTCGAGAAGGAGGCAGACTTGTGGTGGGAAAGCGTTCTCCGCTCCATCCCGGAGGGCCACGTATGGACGTGGAGGGAGTTCGAGGCCCGCTTTAATGGAAAGTATCTCCCTCAAGCGTATCAACATGAGAGGGAGAATGAATTTCTCCGTCTTCAGTAAGGGGGGATGAGTGTGGCCCAATATGAGAACCGTTTTACGGAACTCTCCCGCTATGCTTCCGAAATGATTGCGAATGAAGCAATCAAGATGAGACGGTTCACGGCAGGGCTGAGGAGCGGTATTCACTCCAAGATATGTTGCGTCAACATTAGGACATATGCCGAGCTTGTCGAGATGTCCATCAGGGCGGAGCAGGATGAGGAGCGGGTTGCCCGAAATCGCTCACAGTTAGGGCCACGAAACAGGGTGGAGGGACTGTCCTCTTCTTTTGCAAGAAAAAGGGCACGTCCTAGCTCACCACCCCTACTAGCCGCCGCACCGGCCCCTTCTACGCGACTGGCCCAGACATGTACTTATTGCAAGAGGGCGGGACATTCCGAGCCCTACTGTTTTATGAGGATGAGAGACCTCGGATTCACACCGCTGCAGCACAACATTAGGCCTCCATAGCCGGCCTTACAGATTCCGCCCCTGCGGGCAATGGGGCCAAATCAACAGTTTCGGCGTCCACCACCGCCTCAGGTTAGACCGCCACAGCGGCCAAATTATCCACAGCAGGCTCGGGTGCATGCTCTAGCAGTTGAGGGCCAAGATGCGACAATCCCTACTCCTACGGCCTTTGAGGTGACGGCCCACATTCAAGGTACTCCCATATTCCTTTTAGTGGACACCGGGTCCACTGCTTCCCTCATATCTCATGCAACTGTCAAGCATTTGGGGCTACGCCCTAGCCCTTTCGTGGGGGTAAAGATCATTGCGGCCGCCGGCACTTTTACAGAGGCGACAAAGATATGTTATGGTTGCCCCATCGACTTGGGATGCAAGGTGGCCCACGTGGATTTGATGGTGACAAAAATCTTCCACCACGACGTCATCCCGGGCATGGACTGGTTGACAATGATGAAAGCAGAAATTGATTGTGATGCAAAGACCGTGAAGATATATGAGGACGACGGCTCTTCCCTCACATTTTCGGTCCAGGTCAGCTACGAACGCAAGATTATGTGTTATGCTTCATTGGAAGACGGATACTCTAGACCCTCAATAACGGACACACCCGTGGTCCAAGATTTTTGGGATGTATTTAAAAACATACCTGGACTACCCCATCGACGTGAGATAGACTTCACGATTGATTTAGTCCCTGGAGCCAAGCCCATCTCTTTGCCTACCTACCGCATGCCCCCATGCGAGATGGAAGAATTGCGGACTCAAATCGACGACTTGTTAGAGTCTGGCTTCATCAAACCCATCATGTCGCCATGGAGAGCCCCGGTCCTATTCGTAAAGAAGAAGGACGGCTCTTTGCGGCTATGTGTGGATTACAGAAGGCTGAACCAAATGACGGTTCGAAACAAATACCCGTTACCTAGAATCGACGATTTGTTCGATCAGTTGAGGGGCGCTCAATATTTCTCCAAGATTGATCTGAAATCAGGGTACCATCAGTTGCGAGTTAGGGACGAGGATATTCAGAAAACGGCCTTCAGAACCTGTTTTGGCCATTACGAGTTTCTAGTTATGCCGTTTGGACTCACCAACGCTCCAGCGGTCTTCATGGACCTCATGAACAGAGTCCTTAGGCCCTTCTTATACAGGTTCGTCATCATGTTTATCGACGACATATTAATCTATTCAAAGAACCGTGAAGAGCATAGGGAACATTTAAGGGCAGTCTTCGAAACCTTAGAGAAAAATCGACTGTTTGCGCAATTTAGAAAATGTGCCTTCTGGAAGGAGGAGGTGAAGTTTCTGGGCCATGTAGTGTCTAAGGAAGGGATATCTGTGGATCTCGCCAAGGTGGCGGCGGTACAAAATTGGAAGCAACCGAAGTCAGTTACGAAAGTGCAAAGCTTCCTTGGTCTTGCAGGCTATTACCGCAGATTCATTAGAGACTTCTCGAAGATAGCCCGGCCGTTATCCCTGCTAACTCAGAAGGATTTCAAATTTGCCTGGAATGAAAAGGCAGAGGTGGCTTTTCAAGAGTTGAAGGACAAGTTGACGTCAGCACCTGTGCTTGTGCTACCCGAGCAAGGGGTCAAGTATACCGTTTATACCGACGCCTCCCATGTGGGTTTAGGTTGTGTACTCATGCAAAAAGACAAGGCGATTGCTTATGCGTCTCGACAGTTAAGGAAGCATGAGGAAAACTACCCTACTCATGACCTTGAGCTTGCGGCGGTAGTTTTCGCATTGAAGATATGGAGGCACTATCTCTATGGTGAGGAGTTTGAGCTCTTCTCTGATCATAAGAGCCTCAAATACATCATCACCCAAAAGGACCTGAATATGAGACAGCGTCGCTGGATAGAGACGTTGAAAGACTTCAAGTTTGACGTCTCATATCATCCTGGCAAGGCCAACTTGGTGGCAGACGCCTTAAGTCGTAAGAAGATGATTGAGTTCGCGGCCCCGCTAATGGTGAGAGAGTGGGACATGGTGGAGTTCGTTCGGAACTTCGACATGAAGCTAACAGTGGAAGAACCTTATGAGTTCATAGCCCACCTTCAAGCCCAGCCAATGGTCAACAGTAAAATCATTGAAGCCCAAGAGGGTGATGAGCTATTGAAGAAAATGAGGGAAGGGGCTAATAACGATGGGAAGTTCGAATGGAGAGTCGACACCGATGGGGGATTGCGGTACAGAGGCCGCCTTTGTGTTCCCCGCCTCCAGGGATTGCGAGAAGAGGTTCTAAATGCCGCCCACAATTCCAAGTTGGCGATGCATTCTGGTAGTACAAAGATGTACCGGGACCTAAAACGAACCTATTGGTGGGACAACATGAAAAAGGAAATAGCGGAATATGTATCCCGATGCCTTACTTGTCAACAAGTTAAGGCTGAACACCGCCGACCATCGGGCCTGTTGCAGCCCATGCCTATAGCGGAATGGAAGTGAGACTTCATATCTATGGACTTCATTGCCGGGTTACCCAAGACTAGAAAGGGGCACGACTCGATGTAGGTGATTGTGGACAGGCTAACCAAATCAGCCCACTTCCTGCCAATCAAGACTTCTAGCTCCGCCAATGACTTGGCTAAACTGTATATCAAGGAGATAGTGCGGCTTCATGGTGTCCCTTTGGAGATTGTGTCGGACCGGGATACTCGTTTCACGTCGATCTTCTGGACCCGCATTCAGGAAGCTATGGGAGTGAAACTGAAATTTAGCACCGCCTTTCACCCGCAAACAGATGGGCAAACCGAACGGGTGAACCAGATTTTGGAGGATATGTTGCGTGCTTATGTTCTAGACTTCCAGGAGAGTTGGGATGATTGCCTCCCATATGCAGAGTTCGCCTACAACAATAGCTTCCAAGCTAGCATCGGCATGGCGCCTTATGAGGCCTTGTATGGGGGTCTCTGCCGAGCCCCACATTGTTGGGAGAAAATTGCCGAGAAGGGTTTGCTAGGACTGGACCTAGTGCGGATCACGACCGAAAAGATTGGAATTATCCGGCGCCGCCTCTTGACGGCTCAAAGCAGACAGAAAAGCTATGCCGACACAAGGCGAAGGGACTTGGAATTTGAAGCTGGGGACCATGTATTTCTCAAGATCTCCCCAATGAAGGGTGTTTTGCGCTTTGGCAAGAAAGGAAAGCTTGCGCCACGGTTCATCGGGCCTTTTCAGATTTTGGACCATGTGGGAGCGGTCGCCTATCGCTTGGCCCTACCCACACCTCTAGCCGGAATACATAACGCCTTCTGTAAGACCCGTGTCCTAATCCGTACCATTCTGTTAGCTTCCGCGGTCCTTCCGGTTAAATTCCGGCAACCTTCGCACCGTATTCGGTATTTGCGCACGATCCTAAGCCAGGTCCCGCGCACCGACGTCGGCTCGATCCGAAACTTATGTCTTGGCGACCGCGTCGTCGCCGCGGTTCCAACGCCGTGACTTGCGCACCGACCGATACTCAGGCAAGAAGATGCCGATCAGCGTTTATTCCGAAGAAACACCGCGCGTTGCGGATTTCGAGGGAATCTCTACACAATTAGTCCCTCTAATTAACCATAAATGCAACCATGCCTCAAAGTACTTCACCCATTCCCTCTTTTTCCAAAAGTCCACCATCTTTCCACCTCACCATTCCTCTTTTCTCATTTTCAACCTCAACCATCCCTCTTCTCCACCAATTTCAAACTAAACCATACCTCTCATCACTCCTTTCTTACAACCATCACTCCACCCATCCCTCCATCCATTATTTCTATCTCTCCCTCTCATTCTCTAGCAATTTTTCCAAATCCCATGAGAAGTTTCACACATCCAACACACACTCTCTCAACTTCAAGTGTGGCCCACCCTCTCATCTCCAATCTCAACCATTCATCTTTCATCAACCTCCATTAAAAGTGAAGGTAAGGAGCTAAGGAGTCCAAGGGAGCAAGGAGAAGGAAGATAAGGTGGGTGTTTTTCCATTAATTTAAATTTTAGGGCCCACTTGTTGGTGGGACCCATTTGGATGTATGTGATTTAATCAAGAGGGCCCATAGTGGCGGGGTTCCTCTATCTCACCGTGTATCTCTCTCTTTATCTCTCTCTCATTCTTTCTTTGTAATGGTGTGGATCCCACCGATAGGTGTTACATCTCCTCCGTCCATCTACATCAGACGGTGTGGCCCACTCTATTATAGGTGATGATCCGCACCCTCTACTGTTGGGATGGGTCCAATGCATCTTTTTATATGTATATATATATATATATATATGTATGTTATATTTTATATAATATATGTATATAATATATAATATAATATGTACTTATATATATATACAATATAAGGTAAACATTAAATGTATATGTATATATATATATATTGGTGGGCCACATTCACGTGGGACCCACCACATTTTTTTTGGAATATATACAAACCGTCCAGCGTCCCTGGACGCTGGACGTTGCAACAATGGGCTTTTTTAAAAAAAAAAAAGAGGAAAGGAGTGGTGGGCCACTCATGCAGGCCCCACCTTGATGTATATGTAAGATCCGAGCCGTCCATGTTGTTCCTCAACTCATTTTAGGCGTTGAGCCGAAAAATGAAGTGGATCCCATTTTCTGGCGGGCCGTACCATAGGAAACAGTGTCCCTACCTTTGATTTGCTCCCTGATGCTCCTGTACATCGCTGAAAAAGCTCAATATTGGACTCCATGGGTTGGTATCAAGCCACGAGAAACCAATGGATGGAGTGGATTGATCAGGATCGTCCCTATAGACCCGTAGAAAAACCGTTTTCAAAAAAAAAAAGAAGAAAGAAGCGTGCCGTGTAGCACGGCTGCTTTAGCAACCAGATGGACGGTCGGGCTGGGTTCACGGCCCCAATTGTGGGCCCCAGTGATTCCTTTCGACCATCAACACGTGCATTTGATGGTCCCTGGCCGTCCACCCCAAAAATCAGCCATAAACAAAGCTCGGCGGGCCATACCATCAAAAATCATGTGAAGACATTCCTAAACATATAAAAACACTTGGTGGGACCCGTCCGAAATTTGGATGAATCTGAAACTTGGTCTGAACGGTCAGTTAGGTGGGACTCACATATTGGATGGGCTGGATTGTGAATCACATCTCGGACAAAAAAAAAAAAAAGAGAGAGAGCCAGCGCTGACGCTGCTGCTGCAGGACGTGCAGGCAGCGCCTGCGGCTGACGGGCGGGCGGCCAAGAGGCAGGGACCCACGGCTCCATCCGTGGGCCCCACCATGATGTATATTTTGTATCCACACCGCCCATTTGGTGGGCCACTATTTGACATGGACCCCCCTCAAAAATCAGGCCAATCCAGCGCTCGGGCGGCCCACATCACAAGAAACAGTGTAAATTGAACTCTACCATTGAAACCCCTTTCTGGGTCCACAGAAGTTCCAGATCAAGCTGAAAATTGTTGTTCCCCTCCTCCCTGGCCCATGTGACCTTATGAATAAGTTGGATTTCAAATGAACATTTCAGTGGGCCTTACCCAAGGTTCAAGTGACCTTATGAATAGGTTGGATTTCAAATAAATATTATGGTGGGCCCTAGGTCCATGTGATGGAGCCATATCGATGTATTTCTGGCCGTTGGGGAGGCCCACCTTGATATATATATTAGGCCCATTCGACGTATTGGTGGCCCGATGTCGAGGCCCACTCTGATATATATAAGGGCCATGTTACGAGACCCATTGTGATGTTTTCAAAGGCTCATGGAGTATGACCCATTGCAATGTACATAAGGCCCACTAATGCGGCCTACTTGATTTATATAAGGCCCATATGAGATGGCCCATTTGATGTATCTGAGAACTATGGGTCGAGGCCCAATGAGATGTATATTAGTCCATTGCAATGTGTGATTTCCTATGGTTTGTGTAATGGTGCTTTATGGCGGGCTAAGCCTTGGGAACAATGTTGGTTTGACGTCCACATTGTAAGGACAATGTTGGTTAAATGTCCGCATTGTCACATTCCTTAAGGCCACTGATAGGTTCATACTTATACTCTGCAGGCCGTCTAGGCCCATTTCTGTGATACGCAGAGCCCATCCCTATATGCATGTTTAGTATAGATCCATGGTTCATGATCATTCGCATCATATGTATGCACGTGAGGAGTGACCGATCATAGATATGCCTTCGAGCAGACTGTTTATGGGGTCCCTGATAGGCGGAGTTGCCCCATATAAGTGCATGGTACATACAGACTGTTGCATGGCTGATAATGTGACTCATGCACTTGCATTTGTGTGATTATAGTTACTATATGCCCTAGCGACATCGGGCCATAGCCTCCACAGATACATCGTGGATGGCGGGTAACCAAAAATGTTTGGTTCCAGCATACGGGCACCATAGATGTCCGGTGAAATCCCTAAACCCGATGGTACCGGAGGATGACTCCAACGTCGAGACCGAGTGGATATACGAGCGCATGAGGCCGAATACCGGAGGCCGTGTCTCCCACCGTGTCGTGGTCGGTTGGGAAGGAGTGTGGCCTTACTCGCGAGGGTAGGGGGCAATACTAGGTTGAGTATCACCTCGTGAATGGGTCCGCTATCGACGTCCCGGATAATTGGCAGACTATTGATCGGGCGGATAGTGAGGTTTCTTACGCTACTTGGACTGCGTGGAGAGCGCAGTGCCATTTGGAGTGTATTGACCCCGGTGATTATCATGAGAATTGTATTGATACATGATGAGGATTGGCATGCTTGAGTTGCATCTCGCATCGCATGGCCATATTATGGCCGATAGCATTCATACCTTGTACCGCATAGCCTTGGCACGGCTGATTGCATTCATGTGCTCATTACCATGATTTCCACATTACTCTGACCTTGCATTTTGAGCACGCTTATATTGCGCACACTTACACCACCCTCTAAGCTTTCATAAGCTTATGCACGATTGATGCGTCAGGTGACGCCAGAGGTTCGGCTGGAGAAGAAGACAGGGAGAGCTTAAGTTTGTTTCTTTTTTACATTGTATTTCCCCTTTCAGCATTGTACTCAAAGTTTTTATCATAGTGGATTTTGTGGTGGTGTTCTTGTGGTTATTGTTTGTGGGTTATGCTTTTGTTATGCTCATTATGAATTAGACTGATGACTTGAAATCCTCCTTGTAGTATTCCAGGATCGGCGAATGGGCGCCGGGAGCCAAGAATGGGATTCTACGGAGGCTGTCGGTATCAGATTCGGCGATCGAAAATTTTGTGAGCCCGGTTTTCGAGTTTGAAGCGTGACAAAAGTTGGTATCAGGGCATAACTCGGGAATAACCAAGAACAACATTACATGTCTGCTATGAATGATTAAGTCCTAAGTTCGGATAGCCTAGCGATCTCTTATTACAGAGACCCTTAACGTGCGTGCCTTCGAGAGCCTTTAAGGATAGGCACCTTCGCCTTTTCTGTAGGACATGGCGCGTAGGAGAGTGACCCGATCGACTCCGACACCATGGATACTTCAGCCCACCACTGAGTCCCGTAATGAGACCTGTCACTACCGAGAGGTCTCTGCATCCTGAGGATCGCACCTCGCACCGATACATGCCGATAGAGATGCCTGACCGTGCTTCGAGCCGAGATCTGCAGGCTGTGCCAGCCCGCACTCTCGGCGACAGACACTCGGTTGTTTCACCGGCCCAGGCCGAGGCGAGTGCCCTACTTTGAGAGTTTCGACAGTTTGATCCTCCACGATTCCAGGGCGAGCCAGCTCCGACACAGCTGAGAGGTGGCGCTCCGATGTGGAGAAGATTTTGATACCATGTCATGTACGCCGAGCCGAGTTCGGTTGGCGGTGTTTCTTTTTCGGGCGAGGCCGAGCACCGTGGACCTCGGTTACCGCGTCGCGAGACGACTACGTCGGACATGGGATGATTTTGTAGACCGATTCGAGGAGCGTCTTCCACGACCATATTCGCGTCGAGAACTGGAGTTCGAGACTGCAGTGACAGGGGACATGGCCGTGGCTCGATGCGGCTCGTTTCGTGCGTATCGAGGTTTGGCCATATATGGTTGATGATGAGGCGCGGAAGGCCCGTTTCGAGAGCGGCCTACGTTATGGTCTTCGAGGCCGTGTGATTGGGCACGAGCTTGACCTTTCGTGTAGTGCGGAGGGCTCGGATCTACGAGGCGAGTGGGCGGCGCAGCGACGAGAGATCGAGAGGAGGGCGAAGAGGCGAGACCCCTCCCGTAGCTCCCGGCGGCGACCACGAGGTATAGAGCCACCCACTGCTAGAGCACCGGCGGCCCAGAGCACCTCCGGCGCCACCCCGGCAGCCTGCAAGGACTTGTTTTGGATGTGGTGGGACGGGGCATTGCCTGTCGAGTGCCCTCGCCCTCATCTGCGGCAGTCGAGAGGATCACAGCAGCCTCACCTACATCGGCCGAGAGCACCCAGCAGCCTCGGCCACGGCGACCTCGGCGGCCTCGGCCAGGCGGCGACCCATCGGCGGCGACCACCGCCACCTCGGCCACGAGGCCTCGCGCGGAGGCGGATATAGGCCCCGCGAGCGCGGCACCGAGGACCTCGAGAGGACGAGGCACCTCCCGGCCGGCTCGAGGCTAGGTTCTACGCGGCTCAGCATGACCCTCAATCATCAGGAGGAGTCGTCGAGGTATACTTCCCGTCTCTTCATGCATCACTCGAGTATTATTTGATTAGCGCTTCTCACTCATTCATGTCAGAGGGTTCTGCCGATCGATTGGATTGCCGACAGAGTCTACTAGTGAGGGATTGATCGTATCGACGCCCTTGGGGAGAACTACAGTATTCGGTTCTGTCCATCTTGCCCGGTTCTTGTCGGTGATATCTTTTGGCCTGCTGACTTGTTTGTGCTGGGACAGATTTCGACGTTATCTTGGGCATGGATTGGCTTCGAGTATCACGCTATCTTGGACTATTCTGCGAGGCGTCACATTACGCATACCAGGCTTGCCGCGATTCGATTCGTTGCGAGCCAGGAGAGCCGTTATCTTGCCGATGTCCTACGCCCGAGGAACCTATTGCCATTTGTATTGATCAGTGGCCGATTATCTGCGACTTCCTCGACGTGTTCCAGGAGATTCCAAGATTTCCTCCACGCCATCATATTGAGTTTTAGATAGACATCGTGCCTGGTACCACGCCTATCTTGAAGGCCCTGTACCGTATGACACCAATGGAGTTGCGTGAGTTGGGATTCATTCGTCTGAGTAGTTCGCCTTGGGGAGCACCGGTACTCTTCGTCAGGAAGAAGAATGACTAGTTGAGGCTCTGCGTAGATTACCGCGAGCTCAACCGAGTCACAATTAAGAACAAGTACCCGCTCCCGAGGATAGATGATTTATTTGATTAGTTACAGGGTGCACAGTTCTTTTCGAAGATTGACCTGCGTTCTGGTTATCATCAGATTCGTGTCCGAGAGAAGGACATCCTGAAGACGACTTTCAGGACGCATTATGGTCATTTTGAGTTTCAGGTCATGTCCTTTGGACTGACTAATGCACCCGCGGTCTTCATGCAGTTGATGAACGAGGTCTTCCATCCGTATCTCGATCGGTTTGTTGTGGTCTTCATCGATGACATTTTGATATATTCGAGGACCCTTGAGGACCATATGCAGCATCTGGAGATCGCATTGTAGACCCTCCGTGCCCACGGCTATATGCGAAGGCTGGAGAAGTGTGAGTTACGCGGGAGGAGGTGAGATTCCTCGGTCACGTGGTGACGAGGAGGGTGTCGCAGTGGACCCCTCGAAGGTTGAGGCATTGCGTCAGGGGCCAATCCACGATCGCGTCCGAGATCCGCAGCTTTCCTTGGTTTAGCGGGATATTATCGGCGTTTCATTGAGGGCTTCTCCCGTATTGCGGCCCTGTTGACGAGGTTGACTCGGAAGGGCGCGAGTTTATTTGGAGTGACGCTTTGTGAGCGAGCATTTATGGAGTGAAAGGACCGTCACATTCGCTCTGTCCTCACTCTTCCCTCCGGGAGTGATGGATTCGTGGTATTACCGATGCTTCGCGTATTGGATTGGGTCTTGTCCGATGCGGCCACGGTAGACTGTAGCATTTGCGTCTGCGACTCAAGGTTCATGGTGAACTACCCCACGCACGATTTGGAGTTGGCAGTAGTCTTCGCACTGGAGGTGTGGAGACACTATCTCTATGGGGTTAGGTTCGAGCTCTTCTCGACCACAAGAGCTTGAAGTATCTATTTTCTCGTGAGCCGAACATGAGACAGAGACGCTGGATGGAGCTTACGAAGGACTATGATTTTGACCTCCGGTACCACCGGCAAGGCGAATGTGGTGGCGGATGCCCTTAGCCGTCACCACGAGGCCTAGTGGCACATATGATGATTCAGGAGTGGAAGATGCTCGAGGATATTGCGAGTACGACTTTGATTTTGGTCTGCAGTCTTCTATCGTTCGATTATCGAGCCTGTCGATTCAACCCTCTCTTGTCGCAAGGGTGATCGAGGCTCGGCAGACAGATCAGTCGTTGCGGGATTACCGAGAAGAGGCTGCATCGGAGGGGCAGTCAGAGATTAGTTCCGATGGTGGACTTCGCTTTAGAGGCCGATTGTGTGTCCGGAATATTCCGAGTTACGAGAGATCTTATGACCGAGGCACATCGATCGCGATTTTCTATCCACCCTGGCTCGACGAAGATGTACCGTGATATGAGGCGAGATATGGCGAATGAAGCACCAGATTATCAGTTTGTGGCCGAGTGTGACACATGCCGGCGTGTCAAGGCCGATCATCGGAGACCTGGTCTATTGCGGCCGTTGAGCGTCCCGATGTGGAAGTGGGAGCACGTATCTGATTTTATTATGGGTTTGCCGAGGACTCGGCGTGGTCATGGCGCTATCTGGGTTGTCGTGGACCGTCGACGAAGTCGGCACATTTTCTTGCGCTTTGTGCGACTTGGCCTTGGACCGGCTTGCGAGGTTGTTCATTGAGGAGATTGTGAGGCGCACGGCGTACCGGTCTCGATCGTTTCGACCGAGATCCGAGATTCACGTCTCGATTGGAGGAGCTTTGAGAGCTATGGGCACGATTTGCGGCTCGATCGCGTATCACCCGCAGACCGATGGCCAGACTGAGAGGGTCAATCAGATCCTTGAGGACATGCTTCGAGCCTGCGTGATGACTTCGATGGTAGTTGGGATGAGCATCTGTGATTAACTAAATTTGCATACAACAATAGCTATCAGGCGACCATTGGCATGACTCCTTTTGAGACATTGTATGGCAGACCGTGCAGATCTCCGAGTTGTTGGACCGAGGTTGGAGAGTGGCGTCTCTTAGGTCCTGAGCTTGTGCAACAGACATCAGAGACTATTGATATCATTAGGTAGATGATGTGCACAGCTCAGAACAAGTAAAAGAGTTTCGCTGATTGCCAGTGTTGTCCCTTAGAGTTTGCTGTAGGGAACCATGTGTATCTCAAGGTCTTGCCCATGTAGGGCGTAGTTCGATTTGGAGTGAAGGGCAAGCTTGCCCCGAGATTCATACGACCTTTTGAGATCATTGAACGAATTGGCGTTGTGGCCTATCGGCTTGCCTTACCATCTCAATTGTCTAGCGTCCACAACGTTTTTCACGTCTCTATGTTGAGGAAGTGTGGGTCAAACATAGTTCCTGTTATCGATTGGCAGCCGTTGGAAGTTCGTGAGGACGCTTCTTACATTGAACAGCCAGTTTGTATTCTTGATCGGAAGGAGCAGGTCCTCCGAACCAAAGTCATTCCCTTGGTGAAGGTTCAGTGGGGTTACCATTTTGTTGATGAGGCATCTTGGGAGTGCGAGGCTGAGATTTGAGAGCGCTATCCCCATCTCTTTGATGATTGATTATGTGTTATATCTTATATGCTTTCTTCGATTTTATATGACGTTGCATTGCTTCCTATTCTATTATGATTTATGTTTTATTGTGATGATTGTTTAAATTTCGAGGACGAAATTTTTATTTGGAGGAGAGAAGCCGTAAGACCCGTGTCCTAATCCGTACCATTCATTAGCTTCCGCGGTCCTTACGGTCAAATTCCGCAACCTTCGCACCGTATTCGGTATTTGCGCACGATCCTAAGCCAGTCCGCGCACCGACGTCGGCTCGATCCGAAACTTATGTCTTGGCGATCCCGTCGTCGCGGCGGTTCCAACGCCGTGACTTGCGCACCGACCGATACTCAGGCAAGAAGATGTGGGCTCGCGTTTATTCCGAAGAAACACCGCGCGTTGCGATTTCGAGGGAATCTCTACACAATTAGTCCCTCTAATTAACCATAAATGCAACCATGCCTCAAAGTACTTCACCCATTCCCTCTTTTTCCAAAAGTCCACCATCTTTCCACCTCACCATTCCTCTTTTCTCATTTTCAACCTCAACCATCCCTCTTCTCCACCAATTTCAAACTAAACCATACCTCTCATCACTCCTTTCTTACAACCATCACTCCACCCATCCCTCCATCCATTATTTCTATCTCTCCCTCTCATTCTCTAGCAATTTTTCCAAATCCCATGAGAAGTTTCACACATCCAACACACACTCTCTCAACTTCAAGTGTGGCCCACCCTCTCATCTCCAATCTCAACCATTCATCTTTCATCAACCTCCATTAAAAGTGAAGGTAAGGAGCTAAGGAGTCCAAGGGAGCAAGGAGAAGGAAGATAAGGTGGGTGTTTTTCCATTAATTTAAATTTTAGGGCCCACTTGTTGGTGGGACCCATTTGGATGTATGTGATTTAATCAAGAGGGCCCATAGTGGCGGGGTTCCTCTATCTCACCGTGTATCTCTCTCTTTATCTCTCTCTCATTCTTTCTTTGTAATGGTGTGGATCCCACCGATAGGTGTTACATCTACCCCGTCCATCTACATCAGACGGTGTGACCCACTCTATTACAGGTGATGATCCACACCATCCACTGTTTGGATGGGCCCAATGCATCTTTTCATATGTATATGTATATATATATATATATATGTATGTTATATTTTATATAATATATAATATAATATGTATTTATATATATATATATAATATAAGATAAACATTAAATGTATATGTATATATATATATATTGGTGGGCCACATTCACGTGGGACCCACCACATTTTTTTTGGAATATATACAAACCGTCCAGCGTCCCTGGACGCTGGACGTTGCAACAATGGGCTTTTTTAAAAAAAAAAAAGAGGAAAGGAGTGGTGGGCCACTCATGCAGGCCCCACCTTGATGTATATGTAAGATCCGAGCCGTCCATGTTGTTCCTCAACTCATTTTAGGCGTTGAGCCGAAAAATGAAGTGGATCCCATTTTCTGGCGGGCCGTACCATAGGAAACAGTGTCCCTACCTTTGATTTGCTCCCTGATGCTCCTGTACATCTGAAAAAGCTCAATATTGGACTCTATGTCTCAGATCCACCCATTACCACGCGGTAGACCGAGTCAGTTTCAAATCCAAGATCACGGATAAATTGCCACGTGGCATGTGTGTATTAAAAAAACGAAGAAAGAAGCGTGCCGTGTAGCACGGCTGCTTTAGCAACCAGATTCTACGATAATACCATCTCAACCAAAGCTTGCTTTCTCTCAGGAGGTTGACCACGACACCCTGGATTCGATTTTAAAAGGACGCGGATTTTCAGCAATTGGGCTACGTATAAGAAAAAAGTGAGAAGCATCAAAATCATGTGAAGACATTCCTAAACATATAAAAACACTTGGTGGGACCGTCAGAAATTTGGATGAATCAAACTTGGTCTCAGGCAGTCAGTTAGGTGGGACTCACATATTGGATGGGCTGGATTGTGAATCACATCTCGGTGGGCCCCAAAACAAAAAAAAAAAAAAAAAAAAAAATTATTTAAAGCAGCAGCGCTGCTGCTGCAATGACGGGCGGCCAAGAGGCCGGGACCCACGGCTCCATCCGTGGGCCCCACCATGATGTATATTTTGTATCCACACCGCCCATTTGGTGGGCCACTATTCGACATGGACCCCCTCAAAAATCAGGCCAATCCGACTGAACACCTCCTTTAGAAACAGTGTAAATTGAACTCTACCATTGAAACCCCTTTCGGGTCCACGAAGTTCCAGATCAAGCTGAAAATTGTTGTTCCCCTCCTCCCTGGCCCATGTGACCTTATGAATAAGTTGGATTTCAAATGAACATTTCAGTGGGCCTTACCCAAGGTTCAAGTGACCTTATGAATAGGTTGGATTTCAAATAAATATTATGGTGGGCCCTAGGTCCATGTGATGGAGCCATATCGATGTATTTCTGGCCGTTGGGGAGGCCCACCTTGATATATATATTAGGCCCATTCGACGTATTGGTGGCCCGATGTCGAGGCCTACTCTGATATATATAAGGGCCATGTTACGAGACCCATTGTGATGTTTTCAAAGGCTCCTGGAGTATGACCCATTGCAATGTACATAAGGCCCACTAATGCGGCCCACTTGATTTATATAAGGCCCATATGAGATGGCCCATTTGATGTATCTGAGAACTATGGGTCGAGGCCCAATGAGATGTATATTAGTCCATTGCAATGTGTGATTTCCTATGGTTTGTGTAATGGTGCTTTATGGCGGGCTAAGCCTTGGAAACAATGTTGGTTTGACGTCCACATTGTAAGGACAATGTTGGTTAAATGTCCACATTGTCACATTCCTTAAGGCCACTGATAGGTTCATACTTATACTCTGCAGGCCGTCTAGGCCCATTTCTGTGATACGCAGAGCCCATCCCTATATGCATGTTTAGTATAGATCCATGGTTCATGATCATTCGCATCATATGTATGCCTAACGTGAGGAGTGACCGATCATAGCATATGCCTTTGGGCAGACTGTTTATGGGCTCCCTGATAGGCGGAGTTGCCCCATATAAGTGCATGGTACATACAGACTGTTGCATGACTGATAATGTGACTCATGCACTTGCATTTGTGTGATTATAGTTACTATATGCCCTAGCAACATCAGGGCCATAGCCTCCACAGACACATCGTGGATGACTGGGTTGGATACCGAAAAATGTTTGGTTCTAGCATACGGGCGCTATAGATGTCCCTGGGTGAAAGTCCCTAAACCCGATGGTACCAGAGGATGACTCCAACGTCGAGACCGAGTGGATATACGAGCGCATGAAGGCCGAATACCAGGAGGCCGTGTCTCCCACTGTGTCGTGGTCGGTTGGGAAGGAGTGTGGCCTTACTCGCCCGAGGGTAAGGGGCAATACTAGGCTGAGTTTGACCAGCTCGTGAATGGGTCAGCTATCGACGTGCCGGATAGGTATTGGCAGACTATTGATCAGGCGGATAGTGAGGTTTTTTACGCTTACTTGGACTGTGCGGCTAGGAGAGCGACAGTGCCATTTGGAGTGTATTGGACCCCGGTGATTATCCAGAATGAGAACTGTACTGATACATGATGAGGATTGGCATGCTTGAGTTGCATCTCGCATCGCATGGCCATATTATGGCCGATAGCATTCATACCTTGTACCGCATAGCCTTGGCACGGCTGATTGCATTCATGTGCTCATTACCATGATTTCCGCATTACTCTGACCTTGCATTTTGAGTATGTTTATATTGCGCACACACTTACACCACCCTCTAAGCTTTCTATAAGCTTATGCATGATTGATGCGTGCAGGTGACGCCAGGATGCAGCCATAGCATAGTAGTAGCAGGAGCGTGCAGACGAGCTTTGGAGTTTCTATCTTTTGCATTATCTTGTATTTTTTTCCCCTTTCAAGCGCATTGTACTCGAAAGTTTTTGATAATAGTGGATTTTGTGGTGGTGTTCTTGTGGTTATTGTTCGTGGGTTATGCTTTTGTTATGCTCATTATGAATTAGACTGATGACTTGAAATCCTCCTTGTAGTATTCCAGGATCGGAACCTGGTGAATGGGTGCCGGGATCCGAAAATGGGGTTCTACGGAGGCTGTCGGCGCCGGATTCGGCGATCGGAAATTTTGTGATCCCTGTTTCCGAGTTCGGGGCGTGACATCTTCCATGTATCAATGTTGAAGAAGTACATCCCCGATCCTTCGCATATCATCAAGTGGGAACATGTGAAACTTAAGAAAAATGCCACCTACATTCTTCGACCCACTCGAATACTTGATAGGAAGGAGTAAGTCTTACGCAACAAGGTCATTCCGTTGGTCAAGGTACTATGGACCCATCACGATGAAGAAGAGGCCACATGGGAGACGAAAGCAGAAGTCTGCAAGCATTACCCAACCCTGCTTCAGCAATATGATCAGGTACAAATTTCGAGGATGAAATTTAATTGTAAGGGGGGTAGATTGTAACAACCCGTCCAATCAGTACAGTGTCCTAAGCCGTCCACGTAGGATTTTCCGCAGGACCGAACGTGTAAAACCTTCGTGACAGGGATACCATAAACTAATTCACTTAGAATTAGCCCGTTGGAATAAACTGGACAGGCCATGGCAAGACCAAGTGCGGGCCGCCAAGCTGGATGACCATTTACAATGAGCAACAGCCCGTACGGGCTATACCGCGACGCCGAAAGGTCAAAAAAATCTAATAATTTAGGGAATGTAAGACCCGTGTCCTAATCCGTACTGTTCCGTTAGCTTC
The DNA here is from genome assembly GCF_029962835.1 of Magnolia sinica. NCBI lineage: Eukaryota > Viridiplantae > Streptophyta > Magnoliopsida > Magnoliales > Magnoliaceae > Magnolia > Magnolia sinica. The sequence goes on from NC_080582.1 coordinate 79,659,327, forward strand.
CGCGGTCCTTCCGGTCAAATTCCGGCAACCTTCGCACCGTATTCGGTGTTTGCGCACGATCATAAGCCAGGTCCTACGCACCGACGTCGGCTTGGTCTGAAAGTTATATCATAGCGACCGCGTCGTCGCCGCGGTTCCAACGCCGTGACTTGCGCACTGAACCGATATCCAGGCAAGAAGATGCCGATCAGCGTTTATTCCGAAGAAACACCGCGCGTTGCGGATTTCGAGGGAATCTCTACAATTAGTCCCATCAATCAACCATTAAAGCATCCCATACCCTAAGTACATCAACCCATCCCCACCTTTTTCAAAAGTCCACCATTCTTTCCACCTCACCACTCCTCTTTTCCAAATTTCAACAACAACCATACACCTTTTCACAAATTTCAACCCAAACCATCCCCCATCACTCCATCACCCATCTCCTTCTCTCTCTCTCTCTCTCTCTCTCTCTCTCTCTCTCTCCCTTTACAACTATCTCTCTTATTCATTTTTTTAAAAATCCAATCCAAGAGAGAGCACCATACGTATGAGACCCTCTCCCATTCTCTCCCAAGTTTCAAGTGTGGCCCATCTCCTACCCCTTGATCTCTCATCTCAACCATCCATTTCTCATCTCCCACCATCAAAGAGGAGCTCAAGGAACTAAGGAAGCCAAGGGAGCAAGAAGATCAAGTGGTGGGTGCCTTGATAGGGTAGATTTTCATATTTATAAGATGGGCCAAGTGAGGCCAACCGATCAATGGTTTGGATCTCACATTGGACCCTAAGATGTGGCCGATGGCCCACTTGGATCATCATGATCATTCCATGATGGGGCCATTCTCCATGGACCCCATCATGATGTTTATTTTCTTGTATGTTTAGGGTCATCTAGACCGTTTAATTTGGTGGAGAAGGGATCTCCACCGTTGGATTTAATTTTTAATGGGCCACATAAAATGGGACCCACTTGATGTATGATTTAGTGCAAGGGAGGGCCCATAGTGCCGGGGTCCCTCCATCACACGGTCTCACTCTCTATCTCTCTCCCTTTTTATTTTTAATTGTTTTATTTTTATTTTTATTTTTATTTCTTATGTTAATGAGGTTATGTGGCCCACTTGAATGGACCCCACCATAGGGCATGTATTCCATCCAACTCACCTACGAGTGGGGCCCACCTTGTGTGTAGTATACACACCATCCTCCATGAGGTGGCCCACCTAAGCAAGGCCCACCTCTATAATAGTTGCAGAGTCCAGCGTCCAGGGACGTTCCATGAAAAAAAAAAAAAAAAAAAAAGAATTTGCTTGGTTTGGGGATGGCCCACTTGTGTAGGCTCCACCTTGATGCATGTATTAAATCCACACCATCCATTCCCTTCCCAAGCTCTTTTTAGCCGTTGACCTGAAAGATGGGATCCATCAGACTTTCAGGCGGGCCATACCGTAGCAAATGATGGTCTTTACCATTAAAACTTTCCCTATTGGTTTTATGCATCGAAACAGGTCCAATATTGGGCTCGTTTAACTTGTCTAGGGCCATGGAAGGCCATTGGATGGAGTGGATGGCTTGGATATGGACCCCACCTGCAAAACCCATCAAAAAACAAAAATAAAAAAAAAAAAATAAAAAAACAGCAGCCGCAGCTGCTGCTGCTGTGTCAGTAGCGCAGCAGCGCTGCCTGCGCATTGCGCCAGTCACGGCTGCAGCCGTGGGCCCCACGTTGATGTTTACATGTCATCTAATCCGTTCAGCAGGTGGCCCACTCTCTGAAGTGGGCCCATCTCAAAAATCAGCCAGCTCCAAGACTCAGGTGGCCCACACCGTGTGAAACAGTGGAATTGAACATTTACCTTTGAAACCCTTTTTGGGGTCCACAGAAGTTTTGGATCAGGGTGAAAACTTCTCCCACCCTCTATTTAGGCCCACTCGGCCTTGTCAACGGGTCGGATGGCATAGAAACGTCATGGTGGGCCCCACATGGAGCCCATAGTAATGTAAGTGTTTTATCTCCACCGTCCGCCTGGACGGTGGAGCCCACTGTATGTGTGTGCGCGTGCGTGTGTGGGTGCGTGTGTATGCACGTGTGTGTGTGGGTACATGTGTGTGCTGGTGTGTGTATATATATTTATATATAATATTATATTACATATAATATATGTTATATATATATATAATATTATGGTATATATAATATATGTTATGTGTATATTTATAATGTTATATTATATATAATATTATATGATATATATATATACATATGTGTGTGTGTGTGTGTATATTATATTATATATAATTTATTGATGGTGGGAGGCCCACCTCAGTACTTGTGACCCAATGAGTTGAGGCCCATTTGAGGTATTAAGGGCCCATGGTTTAAGGCCCATTAAGACATATTGGGGCCTATGGGTTGAGGCCCACTTGATGTACATTTGGGGCCCATTGGTGTGGCCCATTTGATACACATAAGGCCCATAAGATTAGGCCCATTTGATACGTTCTAAAGCCCACAGTTTATAGTCCATTGCAATGCACATAAGGCCCATTGGTGCAGCCCAGTGATGTGGCCCACTTGATGAATACAAGGCCCATATGATATGGCCCATTTGACGTATTTAAGGCCCAATGGGACGTGCCTAAGGTCCATTGCAATGTACGATCCCAGCATGACTTATGTAATGATGTTTATGTCAGGGCTATGCCTTGGGAGCAATGGTGGTTTGACGTCCACATTGCAAGTATAGTGTGGTTAAATGTCCGCATTATGACATTCCCTAAGGCCCATTGTTAGGCTCGTGCGTGTTATGTGTAGGCCGTCTAGGCCCACCTTCGTTATGTACATCATCCATCCTATATAGCATGTTTAATTTCATGATTCATGATCATATGCATCATACGTATGCTTGATATGAGAAATGACTGATCATAGCATATGCCTTTGGGCAGATTGTTTAGGGGCTCCCGTACAGGGGGTGTTGCCCTACATGAGCGCACGATACGCGCAGGATTGCTGCATGACTGAATAGTGTGATTCATGCATTCGCATTGTGTGATATGGTTACTCTACGCCCTAGCGACATCAGGGCCATAGCCTCCACAGACGCATCGTGGTTGGCAGGATTGGATACCGGAAATACTGTTCTACATGGGGTGCGATAGATATCCCTGGGTGAAAGTCCCTAAACCCTTATGGTACCAGGAGGTTGCTCCAACGTCTAGACCGAGTGGGTGCATGAGCGCTGAGTGCCGATTACCAGACGGTTGCGCTTTCCACTGTGTCGTGGTCGGTTGGAAGGGGGTGCGGCCTTACCCGCCCGAGAGTAGGGGGCAATGCTAGGCTGAGTCTGACCAGCTCGAGGAATGGGTCCGCTATTGACGAGCCGAGCCCGATATTGGCAGGCGGATAGTGAGGTCTTTTTCACTCACCTTATTGCGCGCGATGGGGCGGCAATCTGGCTTGGAGTGTACTAGACCCCGGTGATATTCCAGATTTGAGCCGTATTGACATGTGGACTTAGATGAGGATTTGTATGCTTGACTTGCATTTTGCATGGCCTTGGTATGGCCGACATCATTCTTTGCACCGCATGGCCTTGGTACGGCTAATGGTATTCTTGGCATTCATCAGCATATTTCGCATTACTCTGATACTGCATGGCTGCATTACCACCTTGAGCATACACTTTCACCACCCTCTAAGCTTTTCATAAGCTTATGCACGACCGTTGCGTGCAGGTGACGTTGGATCGCAGCAGCGCTGAGGCTTGGACGCGTGGCTGATTTTCTTTTGGAGTTTTGGTCTATCTTCATTGTATTTCCCTTATGCTCATTGTACTTGTAAAGTTTTTTATTATAGTGGAAATGTGATGGAGTTTTTGGTCGTTGTTTGTGGGTTATGCCTTTGGTTATGCTTATTACGAATCAAACTGAAGTTAAAAATCCTCCTTGTAGCATCCCAGGATCGGAACCTAGCGAATGGGCGCTGGGAGCCGAGAATGGGGTTCTACGGAGGCTGTCGGCGCCAGATTCGGCGATCGGGAATTTTGTGAGCCCGGTTTCCGAGTTTGGGGCGTGACAGGGAACCATAGAGCTCACTGGGCTTGTGGTCCATCGCGGACCCGGCAGACACCTAGAAGTGGGATCTGGCACTAACTAAATGCACCCCACCCATGCCAGGACCAAATCTGGTGCTTGCAAATGGAACCAAGATTTCAGGTTATCCGACCATCGGATCTCTTCCATATTTATGTTGGAGGTCTAATGGATTTTCCTACACCCGTCCACCAGCTCTGGGACCCGATCGTGGGTCGGTGACCGTCGATCACAAATCAGACCCGTACGATCAAATCTCAGGTCCGATCGTCCCCAAATTTTGTATGGCCCTTCATCGGGCCATGAGGCATCCATCCTAGAAATTTCATAGCCTGAGGACCACCAGAATTACTCAAATCACCAGAATAGACCCCACAGGGCCGTTTAGAGATCAAAACCGTTGACTCAAACCCCACAATCGTCCATCCGTTTGTTCCCAATTTTTACACGGGCCCTAATCGGGCCATAGGGCACCTACCCATCGAATTTGGTGGCCAAATGAGTGTTAAGGCCATTCCGACTCTAAAAGGGAGACCTTGTAGGCTATTTTGGGAATTTGAGGGAACTTAAGGCCAAAGGACCTAAGTCTAGGGAATAAACCCTATCTCTCATAACTCTCTCCCATTTGCTACAACCACCAAGGGAGAAGGAGAGTAAAAGAGAGTAAAGAGGAGAAAGAGAGAAGAAAGAGATCCAAGGTAGACCTTTGAACAAGTGGGTTCCCAAGCGAGCCAACCCTTCCAACTCCCTACCCCTCTTGCAAGGAGTAAACTCCTTTCCTTGGCCTCAACAACCATCCGTGGGTTGTCTAGGTGAGGTTTTCACCTATTTTTCTTGAAATTCATGTAAAATGGTGGGTTTGTTTAGAATCCTAACATGCAATAACTTGGTTTAGGGATTCCGACCGATCGGCCCGGAAGCCCTCTTTCCTTGGGCATTTTCTGAATCTTCAACGAGCCATAGGTGCGGACTATTACTCGTAGGTGGCCTAGCACCAATTTCAATATGAGTTTAATGATTATGATTACTTGGTTGATGCATTTAGAGAGTGTAGAGGAAACTTAGAAATTTATGTCTATTTTAATGGTATGGAATTGTGTGTTTTATTTGATTTCCTCACATGATGCTATTCTTGCTTCTCATATGACTTGTTGAATTTTGATTATTGCTTGTGGATGACTTGTTGGATTGCTCATATGATGATGCCTTATAGTATATGTGCCTTATCAATTCTCATGTTGTTGTTTCTATGAGTTGTAGGAAGTGAGCAACTTCCTCACCAACACACACAACACATGCACCATTGCTCATAAACTGTGTTAACTTGCTTATTAGACGAGTCTGATTTATATGATTGAGGTGAGAGAACATGATTACGATTTTGCCTGTTGATACCCCTGTCCGTCGACATGTTGTGGACCACCATTCAAACCCTAGGATTGGCCAAGGAAACGAGGAGAGCTAAGGCGGTCTCGTTGGTAGGACCACCTTGAGGCTAAACCCACGGATTTGTGCGAGTGTGTGTGGGCGACTGTAGTTAGACTACGTGGGTTGCTTGCACCCGATGTCGTTCCGCCATGCGCTTGCCTGGACTCGTGCGGTCTAGCCTACTGTCTGGCCAACCACGATTATTAACCCTGTTTGCTCACATTTGTATGGAACCTGGGACTCCCCACAACCATTGTAGCCCAACAATAACCCACTCGAAATTGGTCCACAGCCTCGTGAGCCGAGCATGGTGGAATGGGACACTGTGTCCGAGCTGTCGGCCTACGCTGGGGTACCGCGCCTCCCCGTAGTGACCGCGAGCGATCCCTTTCTCTTGGCACTCCTCATGTACTTGAAGTCGGGGATGAGGAACCCGGCGGGATCATGGACCGCGGGCCCTCGGCCTCACGCATTGGGAGGCCTTGGCCTTGCACTCAGATCAGGGCATTAATAGGTGGGGTGTACCAGTTTCCCCAATCTGCTGGATGAGTAAACCTAACTAAGAACTCAGTTAACACGACCGCATTGCATCGCATTAGTTAGGTTGGCGACTCGGCAGTCGAGGTCACACTGAGGGAGTGTTGGCATTGGCGATCGTTAGATGGTGTCGCACGAGGGAGCGTTGTGGTGAGGGCATGCATCATGTCATACTGCATACATGCGCATTAATAAGATTATTTAGGCGTACGTGATTGTCTGCCTTTCATTAAAATCATGTTAAAATTGTTGCTTGTGATAACTTGAGATTAATAGCACCCACTGAGTTGATCACTCACTCCCACTCTGGGACGGTGTTTTAAAACACCAACCAGACCATTTTATAGATGCAGGTGACTCGGGACTGGAGGAGCCTGGCGAGCCGAACCTGGACGAGGAGGTCGAGCTATCATACTTCCAGCTGATGGAGGGTTCGCCGCCTGCTTGAGGGGCGGGATAGGATGGCTCGGCAATGGGCTCAGTCTCATTCTTTTGGACATTATATTCTTTTGTTGTTTTGTTTGGGCAACGCCTTGTGCGACCCATTTATTTTTGGACTTGTACATATATACATCGACCTCTTTCATTTCAGCAGACTTGTGCGATCATGTTCCATGTTCAGAGAATTTCAGGCTGCGCAACTTAAATAGATTAAATGCATAATAATAAAAATCTGTAATAGCGACTCTCGGGAACTCGGGAGTTGAGCAGATGCGCAACCCTTGATTTCCACGGCGTTACAACTATACGTACGGAAGCTCTCTTTTAAGAGGTGTTGTGTTGTTGTTTGACTTTGTACCGACTTTAGGTTTGGGCTTGAATCAAGTCTGTTTTAGGGTTGGGCTTGACTAGGTGAGTTGACTAGATTGTTGGATCGGGTAAGCTTGGCCAGGTGAGTTGACTCGATGAGTCGACTCGACGAGTTGGCTTGGGTTTTGATAGGATCTTGACTTAGTTGAGTTGAGTTCGGATTCATAGGGTGTAGGCATTAGCATTCGAGATTTAGATTAGGGTTTGAATTAGGTTTAAGGTTCTTATTCAACTTGATTAGCTTGTCGGCATGGAGTGAAGTTTCTATGGATAAGTATACTAGTTTTGGTGATTCACAGGATGGTTTATATAAACTAAATTTAGATGTTTAATTTGTTTAAAACTTCAAGTGAATTATGAAGTAAATATTGACTTACAAAGGTTACCATTGTTATAATATATGAAAGGAAGGATGTCATTGTCAACATACACCAGCTATATTCTCACAAGTAATTTCATCGGTTTCAACGAAATAAAGTTGTGATTTTGATGTTTTTCCAATGGTACACATATAAAGATTCCTTTGCATGTTAACACCATGGAAGTTATTTTCAAAATTAATTTTTATTTTTTAATAAATTGAATTTTTCTTAATAAAAAATATTTAACATATGTACTAAGTGAAATAACAATATTAGTGTATTTTTTCTTGCAATGTCCCACATGCATGTGCATACAACTACTTTAGCCTCAAGTTCTTATTTTGACAAAAAAATAAAATCTAAGTTTTAAGGCTCAATCAATGAAGAAAGTTTCACATTTATAACAACCTAATATATTTAAGGAATGAGAGTTACCTTAGGACACATGAAGCAATGATCAAAGCCGTTCATCGTCAAGTTTCACCGCTTAAAGGAGTGTCGTGCATCGTTGGATCATCATAGCTCAAAGGCATATGGCTAATCATACTTCTACTTCATGATTTTTGTGTTATATCTTTGCTTGTGCGAAATCATGATCTAGAATCGTGACCGTGGATTCAATTCCATGGAAATTAACACTCTTTTATCCAGCCGTCTGGTTTTTTCGACCATGTGCAGTTTAATTGACGAATTATAGAGATGTTTTAAGGGAACATATTTTTATTAATGTGTCTGCTCGGATGAATGGCTCAGATCTTGCACAACTGGGCAAATTTGTATGGTACAAAGAGGTCAGAAGGACGTTTGCTAATTCCATGCTTGTTAAAGCCGTACACATCCAGAGCAGGCAACCGTACAAATATAGAAGACTTGTGTGGGATCTGAGCTTTCCGTATGGTTGGAAAATGATGTTTAGATTTTCTGCCTTAAAATCATACAATTTCATTCTCATTGTGGGCCACAATGTACAAAGTAAATTGACGGTTAGCCTTTTTTTCTAGCCTTTCATATGTTTTGATATGCTGCGGCGGTGTGGAATGAAAGCGGATTGCGTCCAGCCCCGCCTGTACCACAATCCGTCCAGGCAGGGGATCTGTGGAGCGTACCGTTATGTATGAATTTTATCTACGCCGCCCATACATTTTACGAGGGTATGAGACCAAAACGACGCAGATCCAAAGCTCAAGTGGGCCACACCACAGGAAGCAGTAGTGAAAACGACACCCACCGTTGAAATTTTTCTAGGTGTGATTGTTATGTTTATTTTCCATCCAACCTGTTCATAAGGTCACATAAACCCGAATTAATATGAAAAAAATTAAAAAAATAAATCAGCTTAATCCAAAACTTCTGTAGGCCCCAAAAGTTTCCAACGGTCATTTTTAATTCCTCAATGTGTGGTCCACTTAAGCTTGAAATTGCCTTATTTTATGGATTATATTTTAAAATTATATTTTAAAATGTATGTACGGGGTCGATAATATTTATACATCATGATGGGTCCCACATAAGGAGCAGGACGCAATCCGCTTCCGTGTAGAATACCCTGCTTTTTACCTAGAAAGCTCAGATCGTACACATCTGCCATATCATGACACATGCGCCATTGTCCGGATCTGTTCGGCTATGAAACCTCAATATACGAATGGTCTACATTCAATATACAAATAGCCCACCTGATGAACGGCTCAGCTTAACTTCTGGCCCACCGGGTCCCCACAGTGAATCCTAACGAACGACACAGATCATCGCGCGAATATCCTCCGCAGCTCTATTTTCAAAACATCAGCTCATGGCACGAGAAATTGTTTTTGTTCCTGACTCATCTCGTGTGATTTTTGGCGCGCTTTTAATGCGGGCTACTCGATCTGGAAGCGGTATGGGTGGGGGGACCCACATTTCTCGTGAGTTTTTAATAAATCACGAGATCTCACGCGCATGCGCCTCCTGGCTTCACTTCACAAGCGACCCGTGATCTCTGTCCCACCATTATCAAAACGCCGTCCATCCATTCTCTTTCACACCTGCCCATTGATTCCGTTTCAGGAATTATTGGCCCAGCTCGTTTGATAACGTGCAAGACTTTTTACATGTGGACCCACACATCTGTGATCCAAACCGTCGATCTAATGGACCCAAAAGTGGATGGTATTGTATGGAAGATTCTAATCAGCTGATCATTCAGTCTTTTTAAATGGGGCCCACCGAGAAGTATGAGTATCATCCAACCCGTCCACTAGATGTACCACTCCCCATGTTAGGGTAATGCCAAAATCCAGCATGATTCATAGCTCAGGTGGGCCACACCAAAGAAAAAAAATGGGGCACTAGGAAGGCAAGGCCTACCGTAGAAACGTTCAGACGGAATGTGGATCCAGTGTTTTGTGTATCCAATCCAACCTATTTGTCAGATGAGATCCACCAAGATGAAGTGATAAACAGGAACTCGGGCCATTTGAAAACTCAGGTGGGCCACACCACATAGATATATAAGTACTAGGAGTGACTATATATTGCTCCGTACGCCTGCATCCCACCTGAGTTTTTTTATCAGGATGATTCTTTGTACGTACTGTTAACATGAGAAGACTCCCCAGATTCACGGTTTGGATTCCACATATACATCACGATTGGGCCCCACAAATGCATTTTAACCATGATATATATATATATATATATATATATATATATATATATATATATATATATATATACATACTCCGGCAGAGTATGGCCATCCATAGACGTCCAAATAGCCACTGGACACGTGCCACAAGCCGTATGCGTGCACATCAACTAACAGCGTCCAAAAATAGGGCCAAAATCAGATTGGTAGGAAAATATAAATACCGGTCAATAGAAGTTTGTTTGATTTAGACCCGTGACCTTTTTAAAAAAAATTTCAACCATCCATTTGATGGCCCCTAAATTGGACGGTTAGGATCATCCGTTTGCCTGATATGTGGGTTATGACTTGTCCAAAAATGGGATCCACGGTTTGGGTTGATCAATCGAGGACGTCTACACTACTATTTCCGTGGAGGGTTGAAATAATAGGAAGGGTTGCTCCATCTGCCCCACCACGTGGGTCGTCCAGGCCATCAATTCAGATTTTGACTCGTGTATGGTCGTTGAGGTGCTCGAAGCAGCGGAACTTTTTTCGTGTGGACAATCTATTGTGGGACCCCATATTAACGGTTTAGATCATCACATGGTGGGGGCAGAAGGAGTAAGCTTCGTAAGTGAGCCTCCCTAGTCAACGACGATATCTCTCGACCGTACATGTCTCGTATCTTGCATACGCGTGCACGTGAGCACTATTAATGAAGAGTTAAAGACTCTTTAGTTAAAACGGAGGTGACTCTTCAAACGTACACATGCCATAGCTCTATGGTAATCCAGACCGTTGAAATAACTGAACTAACTGTGGAAAGAGCAGAATTTTTTTCTTTTAAAAAAAAGTACAACATTAACCGTGTTTTTTTTTTTTTTCTTCCAATTTAAACAGCTAACTATTTTATTTTTACCCATTCATTTGATAGCCACTAATTGGATGGTCAGGATTGCTTGATGAGTGTGATTTTACATATTGCTCCATCCCAAATGGGACCCAAATTTGTATGGTCGTGATATCTGTAAATCAGCGCCGCATGTGAGGAGAATACGCCACCTAATTTTCAAAATGGTGCAAAACTCAGATGGGAATCTACGCCGTCCATTAGGGATGGGACGCGGATGGACTGCCCAGCTGCAGGAAGCTTCCTGTGGCCCTGACCTCTGTTGAGCCGACCGTGATGTATGTTTCATACCCACGCGGGAACGGATTGGCTACTCCCCCTGCCATCAGCCCCATGGCTGATGGTCGGTGCTCTGTGGGCACCACCATGACGTATGTGCATCATCCATTCCGTTCATCCATTTTTAAAGATCATTTTAGGGTCTGATGCAAAAAAAATAAGAATATAAGTCTCAGGTAGACCACACCATACGAAAAAAATAGTGATTGGATATCCACCATTAAAATCTTCCTAAGGCCCACTGTACGGTTTATTTGGCATCCAATATGTTGATTAGGTCATACAGACCCATATGAAGAGAAAAAACAAAGATCAGCTTGATCCAAAACTTTTATGGCCCCCAAAAAGTTTTAATGATTGAAATTCATTCAACACTGTTTCCTGTAATGTGGTCCACTTGAGACTTTGATATAACTCATTTTTACTCTCATACAATAAAATGATCTAGAAAATTAGATGGACAGCATGGATGAAACACATACATCATGGTGGGGCCCACAGAGCACCGACCATCAGCCATTGGCTGGTGGCAGGTGGAGTAGCCAATCCGTTTCACCAACGCCTAGACTGTCACGGGCCGGGCCTGAGGTTGGCCTTTGCCCATATTTTTGAACAGTTTCAGGCCGGGTCGTTAACGACCCGGGGCTATTCAAAATCCTGATTTTGCAAGCCCGACCCGGCCCATTTGTCCCCGGCCTCACCCAACAAGGTGTGGCCTTGACCGTGGGGCCCACGTTGATGTATTTATTTTATATCCATGTGGTCCATCCATTTTTCCTGCTCAATTTTGTGCATGGACCAAAAAGTGAAACAGATACCAAACCTCAGGTGGATCACATCATAGGAAACAATGGTAAGTTAACACCTACCATTTCTGGATGTTTATTTGCCATCCAACCTATTGATAATGTCGCACAGACCCGGATGAAGGGGAAAAATAAGCATGATCGAAAACGTCCGTGGGCCCAAAGAGATTTTAATGGTCAATTGCCACCATTTCCTATGGTATGGTTCACCTGAGATTTGGATCGGCTTTATTTTTAGCGCCTGCCCTAAGATGATCTCACCACATGGGTGGAGGGAGTAGACATACAATGCATATATCAAGGTAGGCCCATGATCAGGGCTGCACTGGGTTAGGTCAGACAGGCCACACCTAATCCGCTCCCATTTATGTTGTTTATCTATTTTGCCCTATCTTTTAAGGTATGAAGTCATGATTGTGAACACCGGCTTACATGGAATAATGTGCGTTCACACGCTCCTCTTCTTTTGTTAGATTGGGCGTATTTTTGTTTCCTTGGTAGTATAATATTTTAGGGGTACAATTAGGATGTGTGGGATATGCTTTAAATATTAGAATCGCCACTATCCAATGAAGTTATTGAATCTACGATTTAGCAGAAAACATAGAATAGTGAGAATCACAAATTACTTGACTCAAGTGACTCATATAGTTAAACTGCAACCATCGGTTTTGAGTAAGGGTCACGATGATAGATGATGAAGGGATTAGGCACCTTTTGTAGCCTCTCATAAAATTTCCATACTCGATACATGAATGTCATTATTAGAAAATAGTACCAATTTCAATTAGTTACCATGTTTAGCCTAAAATCGACACATTAGGGCAATTAGTGTTGAATCAACATTTTCATTAATTACAAATAATTCACATTATGAACTTGGGTAATTCAAACCTTGCTTGTTGCATACAAGAAATCTTACTATTTAATTTATTTTGAATGCCCAGATTAACTAAACAAGCTCTAAACTGTTCATTAAGGGTCCCTTGAGATGAAATGCTAAACTAAAAAATATAGAAAAATATTCGTTTTAGCAGCCATAACATCCATCATGAGACGAACAACCAAGATTGTTCCTCGAATCATTTAAATTGGGCCCACAAGTGAGTGCATGAGATGTGTGAATCTTCTTGAAAATAACGAAATTTTAAGTTAATTGCCCACATCCAAACTTTGCCAAAGTTGTGGTTTTCAGACCGTCAGATCACTATAAAATTAAGGACACTAACTCTAAATATTATTTTACAAACATTTCTATAATCGTGACCCTGATCGATGGTCTGTAACATTGAACCGACTCTTAATCATATTCGTTAATCATTGTGTGGAACAATCATATCCTTACGAAGACCATTACTAGGGACAACTATCCTATGTCATAGATCAACCCGTACATAGAGGTGTAAATCGAGTCGAACCGAGTTGAGTTGGCCTCAGCTCAACTCGACTCGAACACTGATTGACCTCAGCTCGAACTCGACTCAGTTCGATCCTCGAGCCTGACTGGCCAGCTCGGTTTGATTCGGTCAACAGGTCGGGTCGAGTTCGAGCTAAGATCGAGTCGAGTTCGTCATTGAAGCATTTCCACAAACACCTGTACTGCAACTTTACAATCCCACTGTTTGTAAAACAGAGGCAATGATTGTACAGGTGCTTTATCAAACACCTTCTAAGTAACATAAAAATAAATAATAATAATAATAATAATAAAATAAAAAAAATAAAAAAAGGGAAGTTTTTAATGGTGGCAAGGGGTCTTCTACTATTTTATCTACAACCATAGATTAACCCCCCACCACAAACAATCTCCCCGCAGCAAAAATCCATGAAAAATAACTCCACTATTACAACAGCTATGCCATCCATTTCCAGCCTTCTATCACTCATCAGACCTGCAGATACGCATGCGTCTTTATTGGCTTTAGCTTCACTCCCATGCTTTCCGGCCAAACCTTCCTTGCCACTAGCCACTTTTGGTTGAGTCATTTTATCAAATAGTTGGTGAGCAACATCAATGGCAAAGTAATCGAGTCACCAAACTATTCGATCTGAGTTCGATTTGAACTGGATTCGATCCGAGTTGAGTCAAGCTGGGGCCTACTCCAACTCGGCTCAAACTCATTTTTGAGCTCAAAAAATCAGCTCGTACTCAGCTTCGAACTGAATCGAATGAAGTTTTTTCGAGTCGAGTTGAGCGAGCTAACCGAGCTAGCTCGGTTCGTGTACACCCCGTACACCCCCCTAGTGGACCCCAAAAGATAGAATCAACCCCTTATAAGGTTATAATACCAATTATCTGGTCTTTAGGGGCAAAGAAATCACTTTTAGCACTAGAAATACCTAGATTTGGGTTGCTCATTCCTTTCATACGAATTGTCTTAACATTCAGAGAAATAGAGAGAGAGAGAGAGAGAGAGAGAGAGAGAGAGAGAGAGAAAAAGTGTGTGTGTGTGTGTGTGTGTGTCTATGTGAGTGAAGGTTCTTGATATTGTTCTTGCCAAGTTCTCTTGAATTAAACCTTAGTTGCTTCTTAAACCTTCGTTGAAACCATATCCTCTTACAATCGGAGGTAAGGTTTTCATCCACGCTCTCGATTTATCGAGTTAATATTAGATTCTTATTTCTAAATAAGTTTCCTTTGATTTTGGTTAGGATTCAATCTTTTCTCCTAAAAATCTTAACATAAAATACGATTAGATCTCATATAACCCTTTTAAGGTGCAAACCATTCCTTATAGGTTTTCTTTTATTAACCATTGATAATCTCAGCTAATGATTTTATATTTTTGTTACATATATTATACGTGCTTGAATTATTTTATTATTGCAACAATGATATTATTTATTGTTGGTTTATAATGTGTTCAATAAAATGCTTGAATAACATGAAATTCCTAATATTATTGGGTCTAAAACCCAGCTTCTTGCTAATGTGTGGTTGCAGCCACCAAAAAGAAAAAAAACTGAAACTTTTGGAAGAGGAAGAGAGATTGCTGCTGTATTGGAATAGAATAAAAACGTATTACACTGCTGCCTTTTATAGGCTTTCTTATTCTGTGAAATGACTAATTTATCCCTGTCATCCTAGGGGCAGCTAAAGAAAGAAAAAATCCAGAAAATATTTACCATTATCTTCACTCAGCTAATACTCTAAACTTAGAAAAAAAAATCTTATCTTCACAGCTAGCTCACACAGTATGCATAGCTAGCTCACACATCATTCACATGGTTTTTGATTTGTACAATCCACCACCGTATCCAACACTCCCCTTCAAACCAAAATCGGCTTCATTCCGAGCATCGTTCTTAGTTGTTTGAATGCATCTGTCGGCAATGCCTTTGTAAAAATATCCGCCACCTATTCCGTAGTATGACAATACTCTAATTTCATCGTTTTCTGCTTTACATGATCTCTTAGAAAGTGGTATCGGGTATCAATTTGTTTGCTTCTTCCAGCTGCACCGGATTGTTGGCTAGCTCGATTGCCGACTTGTTATCCACATATATGACTATGGACTCTTCCTGCGGATGCTTCAGCTCCTTTAACAGGTTTCTCAACCAAATTCCCTCACAGACGATGGATGATGCTGCCATGTACTCTGCTTCACATGTGGACAGGGCGACCACACTTTGCTTCTTTGAATTCCATGTAAAAGTAGTCGTTCCGAGATAGAATACATAGTTAGTGGTGCTCTTTCTCTTATCTTGGTCACCTCCCCAATCACTGTCTGAGTATCCATACAGCATTACTTCATCATCGTATGGATAAAAGAGACCGAATTCAATAATCCCTTTGATATACCTCAGTACTCGTTTTGCAGCTAGCCAGTGTGACTCTTTTAGGGCTTCCATATAACGGCTTAGAAGCCCAACACTGTAGACTATATCTGGCCTAGTGATTGTAAGGTACCTTAAGCTTCCGATTAGGCTCTTGAATAGGGTTGAGTTGACGTTTCTTCCTTCTCTATCTTTTGTGAGCTTCAGGCCTGTTGTAACAGGTGTATTTACAGCTTTACAGTCGACCATCTGAAACTTCTCAAGAAGTTCCTTTGTGTACTTCTTCTGGGATATGTAAATGTCGTCGACTTGTTGCTTCACTTCAATGCCCAAGAAAAAGGACATCAATCCACCATCAGTCATCTCAAATTCTTTAAATATAGCCTGTTTGAATTCTTCAAACATTGCCTGACTGTTCCTAGTGAACAGCAGATCATCAACATATAAACAAGTGATAAGCATCTCACCATGGGCATTTTTCTTTATGTAGACGGGATGCTCATATGGACATTTGATGAAACCATTCTCTTGAATATAACCGTCGATTCGTGCATTCCAAGCACGAGGAGCTTGCTTCAACTCATACAAGGCTTTCTTCAGCCGATACACCTTGTATTCCTCTCCTTGCATAACAAAGCCTTTAGGCTAGTCAACATATATTTCTTCTTCGAGTACCCCATTTAGGAATGTAAATTTCACATCTAGTTGGTAAATCATCCAACTGTGATGAGCTGCAAGGTAGATAATCATTCTTACAGTGTCAAGGCGAGCAACTAGGGCGAAAACTTCTTCATAGTCTACCCCATATTTCTGTTTGTAATCTTTTGCTACAAGCCTTGCTTTATATCGTTCGATCTTACCATCAGCATTTCACTTGATTTTGTACACCCATTTAAGACCAATGGTCTTCTGACTTTTGGGGAGTGAGGTTAACTCCCATGTTCGATTCTTCGTGATGGCCTGAATCTCTTTTTCTATAGCCTTTCTCTAACATTCTTCATTCACAGCCTCCTCAAATGTGAGAGGCTCGTGGTCCGCATACAGGCAGAGTAAATTCACTTCTTCAGTTTCTGCATAGATGTCGTTGTGGCTTCTCATTTTAATAGGAGCTAAGGGTGAAGGAGAATCGGATGAAGATGTGCTGAATGAATTCTAATTTGATGAAGTACTTCCAGGAGAGATGGAGCGTACTCCTAGACTTCTGCGATCCTAAGGGGGTGATGTGGGTGTTTGCTCTTTCTTCTCATGTCTCTTTTCTTCGTATTCTTCGACCTCGACCTGCTTTTCTTTTGCCGAGTTTCCCTCGTTCCATTTCCATGCTTCTTCCTCAGAAAATACCACATCTTTACTCACCATCAGCTTATTGGTTAGTGAGTTGTAGAGCTTGTATGCCTTTGACTCTTCGTTGTAGCCAATGAAGATGCACTTCTCGCTACGATCATCAAGTTTTTTCCTTCTCACTTCTGGAACTTGAGCGTAGGTAACACACCCAAAGATCTTAAGGTGGGCCACGCTCGGCTTGTATCCACTCCATGCTTCCTGCGGTGTCTGGAATCTGACACTCTTGGTCGGACACCTATTGAGCAGATAAGTAGTATATACAACTGCCTCTACCCAGAAATTCTTTGGCAGACTTTTCTCCTTCAGCATGGTCCTCGTCATATCGAGGATGGTGCGGTTCTTCCGTTCTGTAATTTCATTTTGTTGTGCCGTGTACGCTGTAGTGTGTTGTTGCTTAATGCCATGTTCCCTGCAATATTCTCGAAAAACATTTGAGGTGTACTCCCCACCTCTATTAGATTGGAGGGTTTTGATTTTAAGACCACTTTCTTTTTCAACAAGGGCCTTAAAATTTTTTAAAATAGTAAAAGCAGCAGACTTCTCTTTGATTACATACACCCATAATTTTCTACTGAAATCGTTAATGAAGGTAATAAAGTATTTATTACCTCCAAGAGAGATTGGCTCTAATGGTCCACAAATGTCAGTGTGAACCAACTGCAACGGTTTTCTTGCTTTTCGGGATACTCCACTCGGAAAGGAGTTCCTTTGTTGTTTCCCAAGTATGCACACCTCACACACATGTTCTGGAGCTTCAATAGCAAGCAAGCCATGTACCATGCTTGATGAGGACAGAAGTTTCAGGCCACTGAAATTTAGATAGCCAAAGCGAAGATGCCACATCCAGGAATCATTCTTTGCTTTTCTATAAAAACACTTCTCAAGCATTGTGTTTATATGGAGAGGAAACATACATTCTTCGCCATCTAGATTTTTACAATCAAACATCCATGCATCTCTTATGGAAAGAAAAGAGTTCTCCATGTGTATGACATACCCTTTTTCGAGGAGTTGTCCGAGACTCAGTACATTACTTTTCATGTTGGGCACGTAGTACACATTAGAGATATAGTTTGGAACACTATTCTTTTGAAAGATTTTGATTTTACCTTTACCTTTCACTAGCGTTTTTGATGAGTCTTCAAACATTACATCGCCATGAACTCCTTCTGTGAGTTCCACAAAGAATTTCTTGTCGCCACACATATGATTACTTGCACCCGTGTCGAGATACCATACATCCTGTTGATCACTACCTTTCTCTTGTGCAAGGAGAAGTGTGGAGCTTTCTTGTTCATGGCTTGATGCTTTGGCATAGTTGGATAGCTCGTCTTGAGTCACCAGCTTGCTCCAGCAATCAGATATATAGTGGCTAGCCTTATTGCAATATAGCATTGGATGTTCTTTGTACTTCCTCATCCCCGCGTAGATCTACCTCTATCATTTCCTCTTCCGCGAAAATTGGTATTTTTCTGTTGGTTTTGGTCATGGCTTTATTGGTACCCACGCCCTTTACCTCTGGCACAATTGTTAGCAAAACGTCCACCACGTTGTGAACTTCCACGTCCACCATTGTTGTCATTCGGAGTCAATCTTGACTCCAAAGCTTGTTCCATCAGCATGGAACTAGCATTCTTCTACATTCGTTGCTCATGAATTTACAGCGATCCCATCAACTCCTCAATGGAGAGTTTCTCAATATCTTTTGATTCTTCGATCGACACAACCACATGCTCAAACTTGGTTGTGAGGGATTGAAGTATCTTTTCAATAACTCGGACATCTTTAATCTTTTCACCATTTCTTTTCAAATTATTAACAGTTACAAGCAAACGCGAAAAATAATCAGTAATATTCTCACCTTCCTTCATGTGAGTCGCTTCAAACTCGGCTCTTAATGTTTAAAAGCAAACCCGCTTCACTCAATCTACACCTTGAATATGGTGCCGAGGGTATCCCATGCTTGCTTGCTTGATATTGCTTTCATAATTTTTTCGAAGGTGGATTCATCCAACCCTTGATAGAGGAGAAACAAAGTCTTATTATCTCTCTTCTTTTATTTTTTAGAGCGATCTTTTCTTCATTAGTGAAGGTGGCTTCTTCTTCCATAGCGGGTTCTTCATACCCATCGGTGACGATCTCTCATAGTTCTTGCGACTCAAACAATGCCTTCATTTGGATGCACCATTTTTCATAGTTGTCCTTTGACAACTTAGGAACCCGCGGCTGGATTGTGTTGGCCATCTTTTCTATTTTTTAAAAAGGAATGGCTGATTTTTTTTTGAAAAACTGAAGGGAGATGGATGAAATAGAAATCTAAATATATATTTTTTTTTAAAAAAAACAGATTTTTTTTTTTTTTTTTTTGCAATCTGATTTTTTTTTTAAACAGTTTTTTCTCAATCTGATTTTTTCAAAACAGATTTTTTGCTAGAAACTTTTTCTAGAAAAAAAACTGAGACCTGTGGGTTATAGGCCCACCACAACTGATGTTTCAAATAAAATCTAGATAGTAAACTTGACAGATTTTACAAGCAAAAATCTAGACGTTTCAAACAAAAATATGAACAGAAAAAAATGATGAAGAAATGCAGTTCAGCCTCCTTTTATTGGGTATTTCAGATCCAAAACAGTTCAACTGGAATGTAATTCAGCCTCCTCACAGCTGATTTGGATTTTTTTTTTTAAGTATTTGTAGACCCAAAACAGGAAGTGCAGGACCTCCTTCTCACGGCTGATTTGTTTTGGGTATTTGAGACCCAAAACAGGTAGTGCAGGACCTCCTTCTCACGGTTGATGAGGCCCAAGGATCAGTAGCTCTGATACCACTTTGTTAAGTCTAAAACCTAGCTTCTTGCTAATGTATGGCTGCAGCCACCAAAAAGAAAAAAAAAAGCTAAAACTTTTGAAAGAGGAAGAGAAACTGTTACTGTATTGGAATTGAATAAAAACGTATTACACTACTGCCTTTTATAGGCTTTCTTATTCTTCGAAATGACTAATTTATCCCTATCTAGATTCATCCTAGGGGCAGCTAAAGAAAGAAAAAATCCAAAGAAAAATTTTAAAAAATATTTACCATTATCTTCACCCAGCTAATACTCTAAACTTATAAAAAAAATCTTATCTTCACAGCTAGCTCACACGGTATGCACAGCTAGCTCACACGTCATTCACACGGTTTTGGATTTGCAAAATCCACCATCGTATCCAACAAATATTAGAACTCTTTTATGCTGTTTGTTAAGTAAAGTTGATATAAATTGGATCGTATTATTATAAATCAAGTTATATTGATTAGTACAATGATTCGATTGATATACCCTAAAGTAGTATTAAATTGCTTTGAGTTTATGATTATGGGTTTGATGATATGAGTTGTTATTATTGTAGTGGATCAAGCTCCGCAAACTGTTTATGTAAGTGGATGATCCACCGTGGTTCAGTTACTTCAAGCTTATATGCTCAACCAAGGTTGAACATGGAGGACTGACAGTAATTGGAATTACGTAGAATGCTTTACACCCAATGATAGTTTTACCGGGGTTCTCCATAGTCGATTGAATTAATCTAATGCAATGTTGATCATTTATATGCTTAATAATTGTGTAATACACAATAGAATATGTGATATCACTGTTTTCATTGAATTTGAGTCCATTCATAATTGTTAATATGATATGATCTTATTAAATACTCATAGGTCGGACATGGGGGTATGGGATATCACATCTGAATTGTCGGCCTATGCTAGGTGACGAGACCCCCGTACTGACCAGTGAGCATCAGTAAGGGCAAGGAGCCCTTTCTGTGTTGATTTGATTGATTAAGTGATAAGCCTTTTGTGTTGATTCAATTGTTTACTAACAAGCCCTTATCTTTTTACAATGGTCCTTGGGTAACGAGCCTTTATCATCGAAAAGATTGTATAAGTTGGAATTTAGGTGACGAATCCAAAATTTGGTTTAAGGGGCACTGGCAAGAAGCCACTACATGCTACAATGAGCCACTTGATTTGGTTATCAACTCGTGACATAATGGTGGTATCCTATTTTCGTCAATACGATTGCATGTAAATGGACTATTAAAGGTTGAGTTAAACATGCATACATTATATGACCATTATTGGGTGCATGGCTAACTGTTAAAGGTCAGAATACAGTTCGAACAACCCTCATTTTTTGTGGGCTTTTTTTAACTACTCTTACTTTAATTATTAATATTTGTGTTTATTCTTTATATTATTAGTTTTCCTTGATATTAGTCATTTTATTAATTATCTTGAACTTTAAACTTTTGTCATGATATTTTCTTATAGATAACTATGAAATATCAATCCTTGAATGTTTTCTTAGACTACAAGTGTATTTTTTTTGTCTATTATTCTTTTGCATAGTTAGTTCCTCTTTTAAAATCATGATTGAGTGAGGATTATGTATCAAGGTTATCTATTCATGAAGTCTGCATGCATCGTGATCATAGCATGCTTAAAACTTGATTTGCTTTGTTATATTATACTCATTAAATGCTTGATTGGTTTGTTTACATCATTATGGTGTAATTAGAATTTGATTTGGATAATTTGAGTTTGAATTTGTGAATAATTGGAATTGAAATTTGGTTAGACAATGGATCATGAGCATATCAGGATTGCTCATCGGTATTGTATGTATAGTTAAACCAATTAAGTGAGTATGTCAATATTGTAAAAAGTTCTCAATTTTAGAGTCATACGAGATCTTGTCGTTTCGTTGAATTAGATCAACTGCATGTTGGGATTGATATTGGTGTGCATGTCGGGATTATACGCTTCATTGGACCATTTAGGTGAGCATGTCAAGATTGTAAAAGATTACTAACGTTATAGTCGTATAAGATCCTGGAAAAGAAATCAATTGAATTTTAAGTACATGCCTCTCTGGATGGAATAGGTGAGCATATTAGAATTATAAAATGTTTATATTATTAAAGTCACATGAGTTCGTAGAAAAGTGGTTTAATTGAATTCGAATGTGATAGAATATATAATTATATATAGTATTGCATTCATAATATTATGTTATCATGGTTCGTTTATGACATTATTATATGAATTTCATTCATAACCTTATTCTATTAAGATCCTATTTAATTCATATATGTTATTAAGTCGTTCCGTATGATACATCTCTTAGAATTCAACTGTGATGAATATGATCTCACTGAATTTGAGAACTCTTTAAGGTTTAGGAGTCGATGAAGGAGTTATGGAAGTAAACTACTGGGATTATTACTATTATTAGACTTTCAGTTCGTTTTATTTGGACAATTGTAAAAATATAAAGTGAATATTTTGAGTGAGAGGTGGTGAAAGTAGTTGATTGAAATTTAAATAAATAAAATCTTAATTTTGAGTTTTACATATTTAGATTTGGGTAATTAAATAGTTGATTGGTTTAGGAATGTCATATATTAAATGTAAATGTGATGAATAATCGCGTATAATTTAGTTAATACCCTGTAGCTTAGGATCATGATTATTGTACTCGAGTTCCGAATTTTGGACATGATACAAGCGGTTCGACAATAAAAAATGAAAAATTCTTAGTTTAACTTCACAGATTTAGATGACTCTGATAGATGGAATTCATAAAATGAAATGAAAAAATATTAAACGAAATAAAATATAAACTTAGTCTTGCTTCATAGAGTTTAAGACCCTGGGTAGGCAAATGTAATAAAGTAAAAGAAACATAAAGAAAAATAAAAGTGTGAGTTGATAATGCAAATATATCAGGAATATGTGAAGTTTAATATAATTTAAGCTTAATTGAGATGCGAGAAAGAACATGGAAAGTTAGACACCCTTTTTTCAAAAGGGATGGTCGGATATCTCTAATTCCAACCATACTCTTTGACTTTACTAGCTTATTTAGTAGATTGTTTTCTCCAGACTTGACTTCTTGAGTTGGGATGAGCCTCAATGTTGATCACGATTCTCTAAAGTGCTCGAATAAGAGGACCCTCCTTAACTTTTCTCTCTCTCTCTCTCTCTCTCTCTCTCTCTCTCTCACCTTGGAGCCCTCAAAATGATAGTTATTGTGCCAAATTTATAAATGAAGACTGCCGGCTCGTTGTGAGCCAACAAATTAATACATGTCCTTACTTTGAGATTATATTATTTGGGAAGTTAGGATATGATCTATGTTAGGTAGAAGACATGCTAGGTAGCTATTGGTGTGCGGTGGGCTGATGATCTACTTCTTCTCTTTACTCATTTTTTGTCATGCACATAGAGTCCTAGGCTTTTACGGGGTTGGGCTCTTCTCTTGATTTTGGCATCCTTGGCTCAAGATCGCTTTATTGGACCCTTACCTTCAAGAGACCTCGATCCTATTTAGCCTTTTCCCTTTGATTTTTGATATTTCTTGGGATGTCTACGTTCAGTTTTACCAAATGTATGTATGGTCAGGATTTTTAGAGATGATATATTATCACCCCAAATTTAGGTTTCCCAAGCCATAGATCCGTAGATCAAATCCGTTGATTGTTTCTATGATATACTGATGGTTCTACTCCCTTGGTTGATCAAATTTCTCATAGTTCTTAAGCTCGCCAGAGATGATTTTATCAAAGATCAGCCAAAGTCAGAAGGGTTGCTCTATATCTTCTTATGTAGGGTGTCTACAATGACATAGATCCAAAGCTCAAGTGGACAAAACTATAGGAAACAGTGGAGAAAATTACACCCACCATTTGAACCTTCTTAGTACCCATCGCGATGTTTATTTGTCATCCAACCATTCATAAGGTGACTCAGACTTGGGTGATGGTAAAACACATGGAAAACATAAATATCGGCTTAATCCAAAAATTACGTAGGCCCCAAAATGTTTAATTGTGGGCATTTAATTCTTACGGTTTCCTATAATGTGGTGCACTTATGCTTTGAATTTACCTCATGTTTTGGATCATGCCTTAAAATTACAGGTATCCATTAAAATGAACTAACACATATGCATGTTTACACACACACGGGAAATGGTACTATAAGGTCGACCTTATGAGAACTTCCCATGAGGTTGAACTGTGTGGGCCCCACTGTGATGTGTGTCAAACATCTACCACATCAGTCCATGGGCTTAAAAATCAAGTCAATTCATAACTTAGGTGGGCCACACCACATACAACAGTTAAAGAGGTGTTACCCTGCCATTAAAACATTCATTATTTTATTGGGGCCACCGAGATGTGGTTCATAAATCTAGACCATTCATTATGTGTGTCCCACTTTAATGATGGGTTAAACCAAGTTTCAGCCGCATCTAATACTCACTTGGGCCCCACCAAGTACTTTTATATGTTATAAGCATGTCTTCACATGGTTTTAGATGGTATGACCCACCTGGGTTTCGTATATGGCTAACTATTAAAGGTCAGAGTAGAACAACTCTCATTTTTACGTGAGCTTTCTTTAACTATTATTATTTTAATTATTAATGTTTGGATTTATTCTTTGAATTATTAGTTTCCCTTAGTACTAGTTATTTTGTTAATTATGGATCTTAAACCTTAACCTTTTATCGTGATATTTTCTTATAAATAGCTACGAAATTTCAATCCTTGTATGTTTTCTTAAACTACGAGTGTTTATATTATTCTTTTGCATTGTTAGTTCCTCTTTCAAAATCATGATCGATAATTATAAATCAAGGTTATCAATTCATGAAGTCTGCATGGATCATGAACATGACGTGCTTAAAACTTTGTTATATTATACTCATTAAATGCTTGAATGGTTTGTTTACATCATCATGGTGTAATTAGAATTTGATTTGGATAATTAGAATTAGAATTTGTGAATAATTGGAATTGGAATTTGGTTGGACGATGGATTAATGAGCATATTAGGATTGCTCATCAGTGTGTACATCGATATTGTATGCCTCGTTGAACCAATTAGGTGAGTATATCAAAATTGTAAAAAATTCTCAATTTTAGAATCATATGAGATCTTGTCGTTTTATTGAATTGGATCGGTTGCATGTTGGGATTGCTATTGGTGTATATGTTGGGATTATACACTTCACTGGACCACTTAGGTGAGCATGTTAAGATTGCAAAAGATTACTAACGTTATAGTCGTGCAAGATCCTGTAAAGGAAATCAATTGAATTTTAAGTACATGTCTCACTGGACTGAATAGGTGAGCATATTAGGATTACAAAATGTTCATATTATCAAAGCCACATGATTTTGTGGAAAAGTGGTTTAATTGAATTCGAATATGACAAAATAAATAATTATATATAGTATTGCATTCATAGTATTATGTCATCATGGTTCGTTTATGACATTATTATATGAATTTCATTCATGACCTTATTCCATTGAGATCTTATTTAATTCATATATGTTATTGAGTCATTTCGTATGATACATCTTTTCGAATTCAATTGTGGTGAATATGATCTCATTAAATTTGATAACTCTTTCAGATTTAGAAGTCGATGAATGAGCTATGAAAGTAAACTAATGGATGATTACTTTTATTAGAGTTTCAGTTTTAGATTATTTTATTTGGACAATTGTAAAAAGATAAAGTGAATATTTTGAGCGAGAGATAGTGATAGTAGGTGACTAAAATTTAAATTAAAAAATATTAAATTTAAGTTTTACATATTTTAGTTTGAGTAATTAAATAGTTGATTGGTTTCGAAATGTGATATATTGAATGTGAATGTGATGAATAATCACATATAATTTAATTCATACCCTATAGCTCAGGATCAGGATTGTTGTACTTGAGTTTTGAATTTTAGTACATGATATAAGCGTTTCGAAAGAAAAAATGAAAAATCTTTACCTTAACTTCACATAGTCAAGTGACTCTGGATAAATGGAATTCGTAAAATGAAATAAAAATTTAATAAGCAGAATCAAATACAAATTTATTCTTACTTCATAGAGTTTAAGACCTCAGATAGGCAAATGTAATAAAGTAAAAGAAACATAAATAAAGAAAAATAAAAGTGCGAGTTAATAATGCAGATATATCAAGAATATATGAAGTTGAATGCAATTTAAGTTTAATTGAAATGTGAGAAAGAAAATGGAAAGTTAGACACAATTTTTTCAAAAGGGATGGTCGGATATCCCTGATTCCAACCATACTATTTGAATTTATTAGTTTATTTAGTAAATTATTTTCACAAGAGTTGACCTCTTGAATTGGGACAGGCCTCAATGTTGATCACGATTCTCTAGAGTACTCGATTAAGTGGATCCTCCTTAACTTCTCTCTTCTCTCTTCTCTTACCCCCACCCACATGTGTGTGTATGCGAGAGACCTTAGAGCCCTCAAAATGGTAGTTGTTGTGCCAAATTTATAGATAGAAATTGTCGGCTCATTGTGAGATAACAGATTAACACATGTCCTTACTTTGAGATCATATTATTTGAGAAGCTAAGATATGATCTATGTTATGTAGAAAGCATGCTAGGTAGTTATTGGTGTGTGGTGGGCTAACAGTCTACTTCTTCTCTTTACGCATTTTCGGTCATGCACATGAAGTCCTAGGCTTTTACGAGGTTGGGCTCTTCTCTTGATTTTGGCCTCCTTAGTTCAAAATCGTTTTATCGGAACCTTTACTTGTCTTCAACAGACCTCGGTCCTATTCAGTCTTTCCCCTTTGATTTTTGACATTTCTTGGGATGTCCACGTTCGGTTTTATCAAATAGATGTATGGTCAGAGTTTTTAGAGATGATAGATTATCAACGTAAATTTAGATTTCTCAAGCCATAAATCTGTAGATCAGGTCTGTTAATTGTTTTCATGATATACTGAGGGTTCTACTCCCTTGGTTGATTAAATTTCTCATGGTTCTTAAGCTGGAAAGAGATGATTTTATCAAAGCTAAGTCAAAGTCAGAAGAGTTGCTCTATCTCTTCTTACGTAGGGTGTCTACAGTGACATAGATCCAAATCTCAAGCAGACAAAACTGTAGGAAACAATGGAGAAAATGACGCCCACCATTTGAACCTTCCTAGCACCCATCATGATGTTTATTTTCCATCTAACCATTCATAAGGAGACTCAGACCCTGGTGATGGTAAAACACACGAAAAACATAAATATCAACTTGATCAAAAAACTTATATAGCTCCCAAAATGTTTAATTGTGTGCATTTAGTTCCAACGGTATATTTAATTGTGTGCATTTAGTTCCAATGGTTTCCTATGATGTGGTCCACTTATGCTTTGGATTTACCTCATGTTTAGGATCATGCCTTAAAATTACAAGTGTCTATTAAAATGAATCAACACATATGCATACTTATACACACACACGGGAAATGGTACTATGAGTTCAACCTTGTGGGAACTTCCCATGAGGGTGAGCTGTGTGGGCCCCACCGTGATGTGTGTTGAACATCAACCCCATCAGTCAGATGCACCATTCCATGGTGGGCCACGGGCTTAAAAATCAACTCAATCCATAACTTGGGTGGGCCACACCACATACAACAATTAGAAAGGAGTTACCCTCCCATTAAAACATTCATTATTTTGTTAGGCCCACTAAGATGTGGTTCACAAATCCAGACCATTCATTATGTATGTCCCACTTGGATGAGGGGTTAGACTAAGTTTCAGCCGCATCTAATACTCATGTGAGCCCCACCAAGTACTTTTATACATTTTAAGCATGTCTTCACACGGTTTTAGATGGTATGGCCCACCCAGGTTTCGTATATGACTGATTTTTAGGATATCCCATAACCTAAAGGAGACCCATCAAATGCACGGTGTTGATGTTCTACACACATCACAGTGAAGCCCACATGGCTCGATCTTATGGGAAGTTCCTGTGAGGTCGACTTTATAGTACCATTTCCCTGTGTGTGTATATGGGTAAAATTCTTGTTTTAGTTTTTCTAAAGCTTTAAAAGTAGTAATATTTTATCCTCCTTATAAGTGACTTTGACGTATAGTATCAATATCATCCAAATTGTGGGACTCATTTTTTTACACCATTTTTGGCACCATGACGATGTCCAGTAGAAAATTATCACTTGATGACACTACATGTTTGACACACATGAAAGTCATACTCACACCATAAGAGATCTTCAGTTGATTTTTCTTCAGCATTATGCATTCCATTATTAATGCGATGGCACAAACCCTTATACATGCCTTTAGGGGTTTGAATCATTACGTGCCATGTGGTCGTGTTTCTCCTGTTTATTAATGAGGCAACATACCTGACATGATTATAAAAGGACCTGTCGAGAGAACGGATCAAATCACGTATCTAGCTATGATATTCTCGTTGAGGTTGTCTCTTACAGTCTTACTAAAATGGGAGATCTTCCTAGAGATGTTCGGCGAGTCAACAACACTCGAGAATGTTCTGAATATGAGGAGATCAGACCATTGTCCAAGCCAATTTGACATTGGTTCGGACTTGAGTTAGGAGAGACAAACACATCAGCTAGATTAGGTTCTCATCTTCGTACATCAATCGAAATTAAGAGAATGTGAGAACCGTATCCAATCAAGTTTAAAAATAAATTGATATCATGTATCAAATCTCACCTCACTATAAACCATCACCTTATGCATAGTTAAATTTAGGAGGAGGTTTGATATGGACCATCCAACACCTCGTAATTGACAAGGTGGCTCATCAATAATGATGTTAATTGGCCATAGTTAGTTCAGTTCTAACTCTCGAGGTTTGTGGATCTTGATTTGGTTATCTTCATTAGAGAAACTTTGCTAGTTCTAGGCCTCAATCTTTAGTGGGTTATGAACATCTCCAGGAAGAATCAAATATGAGAAGAAGATTTGAAAACCAGCAAGTCCAAATCTAGTTGGAGTCCTTTCTTCCCAATGCAAACTGGCAATTCATAATCAATAAAGGAGATTTTCATATTCAGAACTACAACGTGAGCGCAAAGGATCCATAAGCAACATGAAAACCCAGCAAGGGGTTTCACCACCTTGACAAGTTATAAAATGAGCACAAGAAAAAGGGCTCGAGGCTCATGCTAAACACATTTATTTACTTTTCATTTATCTTTCCTTAGTTTAGCCTAGTCTAGTTCCAACATAGATAACTACTGCATAGTAACTCCACCTATAGTACTTTATGAGTAATAGTAAATATTCTCAATCTCAAGTTGTAAGATCATGATTAATTGAGTTCTGATTTAGTTGATCATACCTATCTGACCATATCTTGCAAATCATCTACCTCGATCATCTGTTCTAATAAACGTGTTAAGTATTTATCGTTCTTTTTGTTTATTTTTTGGGTTAATTGTTACTTCACATATTGCAAAGGGTCATAATTTAAATATTAATAAAATTGACATTGTTTACACTAATTTTATTTATCAGTGAATTATTATTCATTTACACCTAGATCCATAGCTCAACTGATAGACTGAGTGGAGATACCTCGTTTTAACACTTGAGGTATTGGTATTGATCCCTAGTAGGGGTGGCTAACATGGAGTGTGTGTATTGACATGGGTGTGTACTTGGATTGGTGAAAGAAAAAGTTATTAAGTCTATAAATTCATATTTATAATCACGATGCAAAAGAAAAAAAAAAAAAAAACTCATTCAGGGATAACCCTCACCATTTCACAAATTCCCTTGACGAAGTACAAATCGGTGGTTAAAAAAATATCTGGATCTTATTCCAATCTCTGATTTGTCCATATTGACGTACGGAACATCAACAATTCAATCAAAATCGTTGAATCAATTAGACATTGTCACATGCACGCATCTTACACTCACAAAAACAATCAATCTATGCCCTCACTCACACGTGTGCTTTTGTTAGATTGAATTGACAGCAACACCGTTATAGATTAAGCACGCCTCTAATATCACACTCATCAAGAAATCCTATGCATCCGGTTAATGGCTATCAAATGGTTGGTTGAGAGTGAAACATTGAGCTGTACAAAATCTAAGGAAAAATTAAAAAAAATAATAATAATAATAATAAAATAGTTTATATTATATTCTCATTGGAAGTTTTAGGCCATGCTCCATGCTCCATCCACCGTAGGGTTAACGATTTGGACAGTCCAGATTTCCGTACAAGGATGTCACGTGTAGTTTCTGGAATCACCACCACTTTCTTAAATGCTGCAAAACTAACACACGAGTCTATGTCACGTTCGTGGATCCATGAACGCATGTGAACACACATGCCTAGAGGTTCGCTCGCCCCACATGCACGCTCCCCTCACATGCACTGTTGCATGCACCACGCATGCCAGACTGGCATGAGCTGGGGGCATCTGTTAAGTACATGACGTGGCCCACTATAAAGATGACCATGAGAAAAAACAGGTGGTCCATTCATCATGTGGACCACCTTTGTCCCAAAAAAAAAAATGGACGGTTTAAATAAAACAGGGAAAGGTCCGCATTGAACTTGCTCGTGTGGACCACTTGATGATCGGACCGTCCAACCTGCTCCGTACGTTGATCTTCCCAATGTGGGCCATTTGGATGTCCCACTGATTTGGCAGGTTGGCACGTGTGGTAAGTGTAAAGGTAGACGCAGGACTACCAAATGTCGAGATAGTGTGTGAGAGCAATTGCATACCGTACACACATGGACACACGTGGATGGGCTCCTCCATGTCCCAACAAAGGCTTACAGTCTTCCAGCTTGAATGATGAAAACATAGGGATCCCACCTATACCTGTGAAAGATGTGGGCCCCACTAGGACAACGGCCTCTTCATATTTTCGGACGCGGTTTGCACAGTGACGCTGCCAGTCGGTGTTCTGTGGGGCCCACCATCATGTTTGTGTTCTATCCACACCGTCCATCAATTTTTTTTCAGATAATTTTATGGCAGGAACCCAAAAATAAGGTAGATCCAAATGTCAGATGGACCACACCGCATGAAACAGTGGTGATTGAACATCCACCATTAAAATCCTTTTGTGGGCCACGAACGTTTTGGATCAAGATGAAATTTATCTTTTACGTTTATCCAGTTCTTTGTGATTTAGATGGAAAATAAATATTATATTGGGCACTAGGAAGTTTTTAATGGTGAACGTTCAATGGCCGCTTTGTGATTTAGATGGAAAATAAATATTACATTGGGCCTTAGGAAGTTTTTAATGGTGAACGTTCAATGGCCGCTGTTTTCCTGTGGTGTGGTACAAATGAGACTTGGATCTTCCTCATTCTTAGATTTGTAATCTAAAATGATCTGTAAAAATGGATAAACGGCGTGGATAAAAACCATACGTCATGGTGGGGCCCACAGAGCAGGGACCAGTTGCGAGGGACGAAACTACTGGCATCGTCAGTAGGCAATCCGCGTGCCTTGTTTTCACCATCAAACTCCTTGATTCCTTAATATAATGGACTCGGATTACGTCCTACCCCCGCCCGTCTCTAGCCCCTAACGGGCAGTTCTGTGGGTGGGCCCACCGTGATGTATCTGTTTATCCAAACCGTCCATCCCTATCCTAAGATCATTTTAAGGCATAAACGAAAAAATGACACAGATCCAACGCTCAAGTGCACCACACCAAATAATAAGCTTGGTTGCATTAAATGCACTGAGCGTTAAATGCCAGTTGCATTAATTGCATGAGCCATCTGTGGTGTGGTCCATTTGAGCGTTGGATCTAGGTCATTTTTTTTTGAAGGCTTAAAATGATATGAGAAAAGGGATGAACGGCTTGGATGAACGGATACATCACGGTGGGCTCGCTCACAGAACTGCCCCTTCGGGGCTAGAGACGGGCGGGGGTAGGACGCAATCCGCGCTCTAATATAATTTGGTTCATTTTTAGTAAGTCGCGACATTTTCTCACCAGCATGCATCTCCACGTGGGACCCACATGTAGACATTATCGGGTGATCAGAGACGTCCATCTTCTGTGTATCACCATGGTCCAAAACTCAGGTCAACAGATGGTTCCAACGGTAGTTTGGGATTGGTAAATTTGGACCAATGAAAAATTGCAATGGTTTCAGAAATAGTGAATGCTGGACCACCACATTAGTGCCCAAAAAATGGAGGGTTCTGATCATCTGATGTATTTCTTTGTGTGGGCTCCAATGGTCGATGCAGCCGCCTCTATTAACTAAACTCCAAAACCCCTATTTGATTATTTAAGTAATCTGCTGTTTGATTATTAAAAACATTCATTTTGGAATAGAAATGGCACGTTTGGAGAGGGATATATTTATTTAAATAACATATCCTTGGTAGAGAGAATCAAGCGACTTGATTTGTTTTATCACCGCATGTTTCGCGACTGTGGGGTCCATATTCAGAGACTTCAGATTCGGTAGTGACCCAGTCGAGATTGTCGGTGTTGTGGGCCCACCAGATGTATGTGTTTTATCCATGCCGTCCATCTATTTTGGTAGATCATTTTAGGGAATTAGCCCAAAAATGAGGGGTGGACCACAACATAGGAAATAATGGTGATTGAACGCCCACCATTAAAAACCTCTTGGGGGCCACAAAATGGATGGATGGCATGGATAAAACACATACATTACGGTGGAGCCCACAGAATTGACAACTTTTAGATGATCAAAACCGTTCATTATTTTTAGATTCTTGTCCTATTGTGGTCTTTCAAAACGGATGGATGAAATGGATTTGTCATGGACATCTCTCCGGTCTCTACATAGCGCTGGGGCCCATAGACCCGAAAACTCGATTCATCTCGGGTTTTTATTCTTGTTAGCCACCCTTTTTCATTACCAAAATGCCCCTGAATGAGCGGTTGACTGGTTCGAGTTATGCCGAGTCATATCGAGTTGGCCGAGTTGCCGAGCTGACTCGACAAGTCTTTCCAAGCTCAGACTCAGTCAAGCTCATGGCCGACTTACCAAGCTGACTCGGCAAGTCTTGTTGAGTTCAGACCCAGTCAAGCTCGTGACTGTGCTTCTCATAGGCATCTTGATATCTCCTTTAAGTTGAGTTGATTGGGTCGAGTTTTGTGTCATATGTGTAGTTGAATATAGCCATTGGAAAAGAAAATAGGCTTAGATTTAACTTATTAAATTGATGGTCAGGATCAATTTTTAACGTTTTTGCTAGATCATAGGCCATTCAAAATCTTAGGAAAGGAAAATGCTTTCGATTGCCCAACTATTTGTGCCCCTTCAGCAACGCATGCTAGAGTAGGGATCCTGAGTCGCCCTGAAAATGATTTATAATGATGTTTATACATTGGATTGATCACGGGCATATGATTTATATATCTCACACTATAATGAATAGATTGTAATGCCTTCATAAATCTCTCTCTCACATGGGTGTAATAATAATTTTACCTAAGAGTGTTTAGGTTAACATGCTTGACCTTTGTGAACTCATGCAGCTTGGACATACCTAGAGATCATAGGTGAATAATTATTGTTAGCCGGTGCCTAACTAATGAATTGACATATTTGTTTGCCTAAGCTTGAGAAATTTGTTGAAACAACTAATATAGCCTACTTGGGGCTTTGAATTTGGATTGCATTAGAATTCAAATCACAATTACATTGAAATTAATGTGATTTTGAATCCTCGACTATGTTTGGTTGAAACACATTGGAATCCAAATCTTTTGCTTGGCAGCTTATATTTGAAATGCATTGGAGTTCTTTAATGTATTTACATAATTGAATTTGATTAAGTAAATTATCTTTCATATCTCAAAAATCAGTATATACATATGATATTTGACCGAATAATTCTAATAAGCTGTCCATTTAGATGTCCAGCATTTGGATTGTTGGATTATTATATTGATGTGATTTTAGTATTGCAATTGTTACTTAGATTGTTTTAGGGTATTATCAGTGTGTCATGTATATGGTGCATTAGTAGCTTAGTAATGCATTTGTTACCCGTGTAACTCTCTTACATTTAAAATGAAACCTAAAGGATATTTCATTTGAATTACATATGAATCATGTCATTTTGTTAAGATTTCAAAACACACCTAAATGATATATTCAAAATACTTCTGATTTTATTTACCTTCAAATCTAAGATTGGCAAATGTAGAAAGTTGTTACTTGGTTTTAAGATGTACTCATTTATCTCCAAATCCAAGGTGCCAAACAACCTTTTATCATCCACATGTTCCCGTGGCAAAAATAATGAAGCATATAAGCTTGAAAAATAATCATGCAAATGTGAGTAAAATCAATCCCAAAATATCACTAAATGTATTTGCATTTGATCAATCACTTGTATATTTCATTTGATAGGTAATGATGACACAATTATGTTACATTATTAAAAAAAATGTATAAAACAAACAAATACTAATACCAGACTCTTTATTGAATAGGATCTAGGGTTGAAAAATAAAATATAAACATAACAGTAAGCCTACATGCTCCTAACTGTAAATGATATGTTAAATTAGCAACAATCTCTAACACTTTCCCTTATTGTCAATCTTGTATATCTTGTCAACAATAAATATTCTTTCACTTAGATATAGGTACGACATCATTCTTTTTTCTTTTTTTAATAATTGTTGTATTTTCTTTAAAGAAGATTTAAAGACCATGATAGTTATCACATGCATAAAAGCCACCTTACCAAACCGCCCCATCGCCTCCATTGTCATGTCAGAATCTGAGATAATTTTAATAATCCATTGATTCTTTGTTAACTATGTTAAACCTACATCAAAATTGGATAATTTGAGAAAAAGTAGTGTCGGAGTAAGCAAATTACCAATCTTTTTCCCGCATTCTCAGGTAATAGTTCAATGTCATCTCACAACATCTCTTTCCCAAATGAAATGATGCTACACTTTAATTTATTTCATTTTTGTATGAAGCACTGAATTCTTTGCCACTTTTATAGCATAGCCTACTATAGAGCCTATGAAGGCTAAACCATATGTTTTCTTTCACTGAAGTAGTCCATTCACAAGTTCAACATTATCCATATCACAATTTCATTTTTGTACTAAACACTGAATTCTTTGCAACTTCTATAGCATAGCCTACTATATAGCCTATGAAGACAACACCATATGTTTTCTTTCCCTAAATTATTTAATTCACAAGTTGGACATTATCCATGTCATAGAATTTATTATTCCCTTTTTTTCTCACATGCACCTGACATGGACACTCGAACCCATGACCTGAAACACTCTTTGTCTACCCAGCCATGAGTTAGATCTTTGTGATTCCTCATTTATAAGAGAACTTCATTAACATGTCTTTGATGTGCTTTAAGATACATTCACATCTTTGACTTTTCATTTTTACTAAAATGGTCCTCTAACTCTAAAGATGAATGAAAAAAAAAAAAAATCAAAATTACTCATACTAGAGAAATTTATACAGATACTGAAAATGGTGCTAAGGGAATTACACTCTGAAAAACTAGAAGCTATGCTGGCCCTGACTTCTGGTGTTATGAAATACATGACCTGCTAATGACTTGCATTAGCTATAAAATCAACATTTACATAGACCTATACTAACCTGATAGACCCTAATCCATAGCTCAAGTGGTAGATTGAGTGAAAGATACCCGGGTTCAACACTGGGGTCTTGGCATCAATTCCCCAGTAATGGTGGCTAACAGAGTGAAGTGTGAACTGACAGCGGGGTGTACTAACAAGCTAAGAAAAAAAAAAAAACTATCCC
Organism: Magnolia sinica; assembly: GCF_029962835.1. Classification (NCBI taxonomy): domain Eukaryota; kingdom Viridiplantae; phylum Streptophyta; class Magnoliopsida; order Magnoliales; family Magnoliaceae; genus Magnolia; species Magnolia sinica. The sequence continues at coordinate 79,694,934 of NC_080582.1, forward strand.
GATGGACCCTAGTAAACCTAGCTAACAAGCATACCTTTTAGTACATTTTTTTTATATTAAACTTTTACCATGAGAGCAAGAATTATCTTCGAACCAATGTTAAATTTCATTATCCTTTGAATATATTATAAAATAATTTTAAAATTATAAGAGTTAAAATAGAGATTTTCTGTACAATTTATAGCAAAATTCAGAATTTCAATTCCATGCTTCTAAAAGAGCCCTTATTATTTGCAGCAGTTATCAAAGAATTATAGGGATTGAAAGTCTGTGTAAACTTGTGCCATTAATTTGGCGTCTACATTGAATCGCAACCGTCCTTTGGATGGACCATCTTTCATTGATTAGGCTAAAACATAAAGAAACAAATAGATTAATCATCCCGACCGTCTATTCAACAGTCCATAAAGAAGTAAACTGATCCAACGGTCAGGATCACTCTGACTGGTGCACAATTATATTATAGGACATTGATTTAATGTTACAGATAATGTACACTGTACACATGCCCCAATTTTGGGGAGATATAATTTATAAAGGGTGTCTGATTAGTTGACTTACTACTCTATTCTAAAGTCATTTTATTGTGTAGCACTATGGTGGTTCATACACATGCAGTCAGCAATTACACACCTGCAATTCAAGTAACTCAAATTGAACCGTTCAAATAGTGGGGAACTACTAACCACAACCCAAAAATCAGATTGATTTGAAAATCCTATCCTCTTATTAATGGAGGCATGTGTACGTTTAATTTGGACCGTTTATTTTCCACATTAACCGTCCATAAGATGTTGGGACCCACGATTCGACAGTTTACTTTGAATTAAATTTATGCCACGTATTACACAATCTGAAAACATGTGTATTAACCATCAAATTCTGACAGAGTATGAAAAAACTCTTATCCTCTGTCATGATAGAACCTTTGATCTTACCTACTATTGCGAGTAGTCCTATTCAGAGGAAAGCCACTCTCGTCTAACTACCCACGCGCGTGTGTGAATCAGATCATGCCACCGCATGATACTGCATATAGGGGTGAGATCATTCCATCCATATGGGGCCCACTAAGTTGATTGTTTATCCCAAAAATCAGATGGGTCATAATCTACGAATCAGATGAACGGCTTAAAATAACTTACGTAAAGCTTTAAGAGGTCCACCTGTTTCTAACATGGTGGCCCTCCTGATGAGTCGGGTCCACCTGGCACCTCTAAACCCGGCTGGCAGATGCTGTGACTTTTATAGGCGTATGGCTATATGGAGATTGGACCCGAAACCCGAATTGGCCAAGAACGGCCTTCTTGAATTGAGTCATCTTGCGTTTTTCAAAGGAGACTCGCTTTCAACGCTTTTCATTGATTCCTTTGGACGCGGATTGCGTCGTGACCCCAACACCACGTAGCTCGGTAGTGTTGGGACGCGGCGGGATTTGACTGGGCCACTTGCCCAAACATGCATGCCAATCAGACCGTCCAAATGTTGGCCCAGTTAATGGATGGAGCATAGGCCAAATTCTGCAATTAAAGGAAGATCTTAACCGTCTGATTTGTAGCAATGAATTCAATGGTTTTGGAGACAATGTTCCATGGTCAATGCGATTTTCAGGCTATACTCCGATCGACAATCGGACCTAATATTTGGATGGTTTGGATTGGCGAGCGTTTCTGTAACGGTGCTATGGCGTGGTTTTAAGACTCGGCGAGCCTGATATGACTTGCGAGTCGACTCAGACTCGGTGGAACCTGACCCGGTTTGATACCACAAGCCACCTTCCCGACTCACTCCTGACCCGAGTCCAGAATCTATTAACTGGCTATGGATGAGTTGCTACAATATAGTGAGTGGGTCTTTTGGGTGGGCCCCACCACCATGATTGAGGAAAATGTGATCTTTTTCTTGGTTAACCTTGCCCAATTGCAATTTGCAAACCTATCCTCCATAATCCCTTTTTCTATAGGCAATCTAGACCGTTAATCAGGATTTGGTCTAACTTGCTGACCATCTGAGACATTAGATCCGACGGGTGAAATTGATCATACCTAGTCACAGGTGTTCGACTATATCAACGGTTCGGATCAGCCCACCACGAGCCCGCAGTACGGAATTGTCTTCACTGCACATTGGAAGAACCGAAGAAGGGAGAAACCCCGCGGACGCGGATTTCGCAGGAAGTTCCTGCACTAGGATGCTGGGTGGGGCCCACCGCCATATTTGTGAGAAATCTACCCGTTCATCCATTTGGCAAGCTTATTTTAGAACATGCGACCAAAAATGAGGTAGATCCAACACTCAAGTGGGCCACACGAGTGGAAACAGTGGATATTGAGTAAGAACCGTTGAAACATTCTTGTCGCAATACAAGCTTTGCATCAGGCTAACCATTTTTAATATTCACTTCATCCCAGTGTTAATGACCTTATAAACGGTCTGGATGTCATATAAACATAAATGTGTAGCCTAGAAAGGTTTCAACGGTAGGTATTTCTTTCCCCAATTTTTCCTCTCGTGTGGCCCACTTGAGTCTTGGATCCACCTCCTTTTTTATCGTATTTCCTGAAATGAGCTCGCCGAATGGATGAACGAGGTGGACCCCACACACGTAGTTGCAGAATAACCTTATTCTACGGTGGTTGTAGTGGAACCGGCCTCTTTAAATAAATAAATAAAAAGAGCTTGACCTGTTTGTAGGTGGGACATACGTCATGTATGGACAGATGAAGTCTTTTTCAGTTGTAAGAGTTGCAGATAGCTATGTAGGCAAGGACAGCTTCGTGCACTCCCCTCTCACACGTGCTGTATTGGGACATGTGTGCAAGATCCAATCCGCTCATCAGGTTGGTCTCGTTGTGTGGATGCCTTTCCGAAAAAAGGGCCTTATAAACAGATGGGTGAATGACCTTATTTTTATAGACAACGGATCTGTAGAAAGGGGTCCATCTGATGATCGGCTTGGATCTGGTACTTGAGTCCACTTCATCACGTGCGAGGGGCGGGTGTGTTTGCTGGAACACAGATGGGATTGGTGCACGTGCGTGCTAAGGGGTTTGAAGTGGGGAGCACGTGAATGTCTCTTTCGCTCGTGGACTGCATTTAGTGGGATGCACGTGCACGGGTGATGGGTGGGGGTCGGTTGTGTTTGTGGGTCTGAGTTCCTGATTGAAGGGAACATGTTCAGGATATTTCGCTGTGATTGCTCTCTTTTTTCTTTTTTCTTTTTTAATTTTAATTTTAATTTTCTAGTGGAATCCTGTTTGCTTAATTCAGGATTATTGGATATTTTTCATCTCGACCGTCGAATGAGCCTCTTTCATGTGGGTTCCACCAAGTAACTTTTTCTTTTTTTTTTGGGTCTGCTAGTCATTGGGTATTTTTCATCTCAATCCTCAAGTGGACCACTTTCATTTGGGGCCCATCATGGATAGATCAGGCACTGAATACTTGGTTGCTTAATTCAGGCCGTTGGATATTTTTCATCTCAACCCTCAAGTGGGACTCTTTCATGTGGACCCCACAATGGTGGACCAATCACAGGAAATCACCCTGATGGGAACCTTTTTTTATATATGGCTATTGGACACTTGTTTGCTGAATTCATGGCGTTTGATATTTTTCATCTCAACCGTCAATTGGGTCTCTTTCATGTGAGCCCCACCACGGATAGACCGTGCACTAGAAACTCTCTGATGGTAAAGATCCTGAGCATCCAACGCTCAGCTCTTGTAGGTGGCCCAGCGGCCTTGCACCGAATCATGTCGACTGGAGAGCGTTTCTCTGAGTGGAATTCAAAGAGGGTTAGATGAGTAAGTTCACAACGATGACAAGGAGAAATATGCTACGTCTAGGCAGGATACCGTGTCTGCCCAAATCTAGCCGTTTATTCATCAGGTGTGCTATTCAGCCTCAAATAGCATTTTCAGCTAGTTGCATTACTAGTGTTTGGATATAGGCTTGCAGGCCCACTTCAAGTGAATATTGTGGTCATGTAAAACTTCATACATAGGGAGAGCAATGCTCACTGCGCACTAATTCTCACGAGTTTGTAAGAATTTTTTCAGAATCCATCTCCGGATATATGAGCCTAAAATCTTAATGGCATGAAAGCCCCAGGGACTAACCTTTACCCTTATCCAAAACTTCAAGATAAAAGAGACAAATCAAGGGAGGAAACTATTTCCTTTTGCCATGGCCCACTGAAGTCTTGGATTAGGATGAAAGTTAGGCCTTGAGGTTTCATGGGATGCTGCATCATACGGACAATTCAGATTTTGTGCTCATATTATGGGAGATGAGTTCTTAAAAACTTTTTACCAAGTAGTGCGCACCTTTACATGTATGTCATGGGAACAAATTTTGAATAGTTTATATGATGTGGCACCCCATGAAATGCCCATGAATTAATATTCACCCTAATCTAAAATTTTGGTGAGACATAGTAAAAAGAGATACAAATCAAGGAAGAAATAATTTTTTTTTGCAATGGCCCATCAAAGTTTTGGACAACCTAAAAGTTAGGCTTGAGCGTTTCATGAGATGTTTCATGAGATGTTGCATCATATGAACTGTTTAGATTTTAGGCTCGTATGTATCATAGGAGATAAGTTCTGAAAAAGTTCTCACAAGGTGAGCATATCTCTCTCTCTCTCTCTCTCTCTCTCTCTAAATCCTCTTAATTTCTTCATTTTAAAAGTGAGGGAGATAAGTTCCGAAAAAATTCTCACAAGGTGAGCATTCCTCTCTCTCTCTCTCTCTCTCTCTCTCTCTCTCTCTCTCTCTCTCTCTCTCTCTCTCTCTCTATATATATATATATATATATATATATATATATATATATATATATAACTCTGAATCCCGTTAATTTCTTCATTTTAAAAGTGAGACATGGGATGCGTATTGTTTATCCTACCAGCACTTTTATGGGTTGAGCTCCACACTCAATTTGTTAGGGTTTGGATGGCATGTCTCATTTTAAAGGGAAATTTTGTAATTTTTTATAAAGTTTTATACAAACTTTAATTAGTTTAGAATAATATATATTTTATCATGAGAGAAAGATAGAGAGTTGTCATTGTATTGAAAGTTGCTTCTTTATTTTTATTTTTTTCCATTTAAACATACCGAATTAGCATGAATCTGTAAACATATTGAAAGGAAACCATGTATGTACCATCGTTTGCATCTTCTTTTTTGCCTACTGCCTTTTGTTTTGAATCTCATATTGTCACGCATGTGATCAAGAAGAAATCTCTCTCAACAAGGCATTCTCCCAATAAATTCTTTGAGAGAGTCAAGAAGGATAATATGAATATTGGACTTTCATTCCCCTGCTTCTAAATGATTTAAATGTTTGATAATGTCTAGCAACGATTTTAACCACAAAATCAGAGAGGTAATTAGCTCATTTTTACTCCCCGTGGTTAAAAAGATAGCTTGATAAGTCTTTTCACTAACATGACTCAATTAGACCAAGTTGAATTTTCTAGTTTTTGAACCATGAAGGTCACCCCACGGACAGCCCTATCCTCAAAGGATCCACCCTCTTCTTTTGATCGATTCTAAGTGGCCATTGCAATATACAAATGAAACTTGATCTTGAAATGGGCCCACATTGGAATTTTGTATATTACGATCGAACGGTCCCAATCACTTGACGGGCTCAAAATTCTAGCCACGCTAGCCTATTAGTCTTAAAAATTAAAGGCCCAGCCTAGCTTGGGCTAGGGCTCTTCTTTCTCCAATGAGTAGATGTACGGTCAAACCGTTGCTCTTTGGCTAGGGTAACCCAGTCTTAAACGAGCTTGGTACGGTCTGGGCAACCATCAAAACACTCAAGTGGGCGAGGCCCACTTTATGGGCCTTTTGTCATATACAAGCCGAAGTGCTGTGCAATTGAAACCCCAGGTCTACAACTCAAGCCCGGTTCCGAACCTGACCCATTGAGCCCAGATGATTAGAGCTGTACAAAAGTCTATCTGAGTCGAACTTGGCACAGCTCAGCTCGACTTGGCTCGGCTCGGCCAGTGGTTAACCCTAGCTTGAACGTGGCTTGGTTTGGTCTTCAAACCTATCTAGCTAGCTTGGCTTGGTACGATGAGAAGCTCAGGGTCATTCGAACCTGCGCGGCATTTTATTAAATATCAGAAATGCATCTCAAAACAAAACAACATCCTACAGGTATTTTATCAAATACCCGGTATGCAATATCAAAATCAAACAAAATCAAACTCCCAACATGTAATATCAAAATCAAACACCCAACATATTCATTCTTTCCTTGCCAACACTTCATTGAGCCATTTCATCAAACAATTGGTGAGCAACATCTATATCAAGATAACCAAGTTACCAATCTGATTCGATCCGAGTCAAGTCAAGCTTGGGCAAGCTCGAAGTCGACTCAAAATTCTTTTGAGCTCCAAAACTCGGTGAGAATCCAACTTATAGCCGAGGCAAGTCGAGCTGTCGAATGAATTAACTCGACTGGCGTGCAGATCATACTGAGGTCAGCTCCTCCGCAGGATGGACTACAAAGTGAATTCAGAGACTGCTAGACTGCTACTTGGGGCAGCGTATGGATGATCGGAACTGCTGAATAGGTAGGTCCCACGACGAATAGGCCATGGCCAGTATGATTTTCCAAAGACGATCATAAACGTTCAAACTACGGACAAGTGAAATCAAAGAACAGTCAACAAAATCCAGGCGAACATACGTGAGAAATGTCCACAAAATGCTAAAACAACGGTTAAGATTCTAAAACAACGGTCATGATGTTACATTGGACGGTCAGGATCATCAGATGAGCCACAGCCCACCCTATCCAATAGTGGGCCCGGCTGTTCATGTCAGGCCGACTCTTTAAATAGGTGGGCCACTGTAAATGTGCCGTGGCCCAAAGAATGGACGGTTAAAAGATACTGGCCAGCGTCCACATTCGATGCAGCAGCGTATATCGTGGGGCATGCTTGATGAACGGCCCAGATCTGGTACACACATTATGGGGTGATGGATCCATCACGACGGTCCGTGTGGTGGGTGGATGGCCCACGTTTCAAAAAGCACTTATGTCAGGAAAGCTAGCCAACAGTTCTCTTCACTCTCATGGTGAATGTCAACCGTTAATGATTTTATTGTGTACCATCGCTTCAGAGGCCACTGATCAGATGGCTAGAAATCATCCACTATGTGTATTTTGAATCATTTTCCATCCACAGTAAGGGAAGCTAGATGGACCTGTTGGATTGACACGTCATCCTTCCCCTTGATCTACATGGGTGGGGCCTACCATTTGCATCGTGCGGCTGTCCTGCACAAGTGGCGTGTGAGCAGGAAGGACGGGGCTGCAGGTAGAGCTGGGCATCCAATCGAGTCGGTCCATCCGGTTTCGGAAAATGCTTGACCCGAACTCGATCAGACTCGGTATTGAGTCCAACATGCCTGACTTGATTCAAGCCTGGGTCTGGGCTGGACTGATCCGAACCGAGTCCGACCCGGTTAGCAAACTCGACTGGGTTGGGTTTTAGATCAGGCTAAGGTTACTCGATCCAAACCCGACTCTGCCATTCAATTCAGGTCTAACTGAGTCGGACAAGTCTAGTCCACCGAGTCGGTTCGACATGCGTGCAACTCTAGCTGCATGACAAGTGTCTAACTGGATTGGGTCAGACACAGTCCGAGTTGACTCGGACGATTCACGTGGGACTCGTCTGACGTCTGATCACCCTTCAAAAATATAGAAGGAAATGACCCATGACTCATAATTCCATCCATCGTCTATAAAAAGATTAGTGTGGGTCACACATCTATCATGGGTCCATGTAATCTCCACCGTGGCTTGAGCTTGGTTATTCAAAATTAGGGGCAACAATGGGCCAGATCTGGCTGTGAATCGACACATTGAAATCACACCTAAAATGATCAGTCTCAGGAATGGCCCACTTAGTAATCGAGTATTTAACTTCGAGTCCAAACCCAATAGTCAAGATTGGGCAATTACGATCAATGGCTAGGATTAGGAATGAAACGGCTAGAATCGTCTGATGGGGGAGATGTTGATGACATCGTCCATCCTTTGTGGGGTCGACCCATGAACAGCTTGGACGGTCAGAAAATTGGAGCCCAGGGTACAGTTTGTTGGGTTGAAGAAATGGTACATGGAAGGGGACTTATCATGAGACGGTCCAATTAAAATTGTGCAATTATTAAATGCGATACTACGATGTGAAAATTTATGGACCTTAAAATTATGGCTAACTCTTAGAAAAGATGAATAGAACTACTTGAAAATATTTATTACTTAATATAATTGAAGCAGTAAATGAGTCTAGAATAATAAACTATAAAGAATATAACTATATGATCAAAGTACTCTATGTTGAGAGATGTTATATCTAATGTGTGCAATAAATTAGATACCTGTCATACAAACCATTTATGTATCCATGTGATTTAAACGGATCCAATCACAAACGTAAATAGAAATACATATAGAACGATAATCGCAAACACAAGTATGTGTGTGTGTGTGTTGGAAAGGGTACTATGTGCTCGGCCTCACGATAAGCTCCCATGAGGTCGAGCTGTGGGCCCCATCGTGATGCGTGTCGACCATCAAAACCGTGCATTTGATGGGTCCCCTTTAAATTATGGGATATCCCAAAAATCAGCCGTATACGGAACTCAGGTGGGCCATACCATCTAAAATCATGTGAAGACACCATTAAAACATATAAAAGCACTTGGTGGGGCCCACCTGAATTTTGCATGCGTCTGAAACTTGGTCTGAACCCTCATCCAAGTGGGACACACATAATGGATGGGCTGGATTTGCAAACCATATCTCGATGGGTCCAAAAAATGGTTATGAATGTTTTAATGGTGCACGGCCCCTCTCCACTTCTGCACGTGGTGATATATATAGGGAAAAGGTACTATGCGCTCGACCTCACGAATTCGTCCCATAAGGTCGAGTTGTGTGAGCCCCACCGTGATGCGTTTTGAACATCTACTCCATCAGTCAGATGCACCATTCCATCGTGGGCCTATGTCTCAAAAATCAAGTGAATCCGTGACTTGTGTGGGCCACATCACATACAGAAGTGGAGAGGGGCCGTGCACCATTAAAACATTCATAACCATTTTTTGGGCCCACCGAGATGTGGTTTGCAAATCCAGCCCATCCATTATGTGTGTCCCACTTGGATGAGGGTTCAGACTAAGTTTCAAACACATAAAAATTTCAGGTGGGCCCCACCAATTGCTTTTATATGTTTTAACGGTGTCTTCACATGATTTTAGATGATATGGCCCACCTGAGTTCCTTATACGGTTGATTTTTGAGATATCCCATAATTTAAAGGAGACCCATCAAATGCACCGTGTTGATGGTCGACACGCATCACGGTGGGGCCCACACAGCTCGACCTCAAGGGAGCTTATCATGAGGTCGAGCGCATAGTATCTTTTCCCATATATATATATATATATATATATATATATATATATATATATATATATATATATATATATATATATATATATATATATGGCAGTTCGACTAAATCCTTATTTTATTATCAGATGATAAACTCAAACTCAAGTTTTTTAAATTTACTATTTCAATAATTTTCTATAAGTTCACCATTAACATTTATAATGGTTTCTAATAGATTCACAACAAACCAACACATATATACTTGTGTCAGTAGCTCACACGGAGACTGTGTACACTCCCATTGGAGGCTCGTACAAAGTCTAACAAAGGTTTTCTACATGCTCACCAATAACCTTTATATACGCTCACACCAAAGGCTCACTCAAAGGCCCACAAAGTTTTTTTTTTTTTTTTACAGGTTAACCAATAACCTACATGTACATACCCGTGTCGGTAGCTCACATAGTGACTACATACATTCCCGTTGGAGGCTCATACAGAAAGTTAATTGAGTTTGGGTAACAAACTCTATACTCAATTGTACACAAGAATTGATTATACAAATAAACTCTAAAATATAACTATTATTAGTTAGATAAGCCCCGTTAATAGCGTCTTTTTTGAGATGGTTGATCAATCTTAACGCGGGTTCTTTTCAGCTCCCTTAATCTTTGATGTAACTTCTGCAGCTCCAACACTCGACTATCTTGCAATGATGTAAGTATGATGATGTTAAGGTAATGGGATGATGGTAGAATTTCCAACAACTAAGGAATAGCTGGTTCTAATTTGGAATTTACCTAAATGGGTAATTTAGAAAATAATAGACATGAGAATTTACCTATTAGGTTGGTGTCTAACCTCTAGAGAATGTAAAGGAATATGTACATATTTAAATAGAGTTTGGAATGCTTATTATAGTCATAAATCAAAAGGAAGATTATATGAATCTCTTTAGTTTAGGGTGTGGAAGAATGGGATAAGAGTTGTATGCATAAAACTTCTAAAACTATTAAAAAGCAATATATCTAACCAAGGTTCGAGTGCACATTTTATAAGAAAAAGTTTTCAATGGATTTATAATGGCTAATTGTTTGGTCATACTTAAGTAAATTCGGTTCAACTGAAAATAGACAGGGAGAGTTCAGAAGGTTGCTTGACAAAATTGACACTTTTGGTTGAACCAAAGAGAATTTTCGATCAGACTGAATTGAGCCTAAGGTCTAACCAATTGGCTTGAAAATATGCAAAAAAAATGTGATTGCTTTTTGGACACTTTTGGTCATTTGCGGTCGGACCGAAATTGGCCCAAGTCGAATAAAAAATCTCTAGAATACCTCTAAAGCCCAACTAATGTTGTTTAACTTATTTCTTAATGCGTTAGATGATAAAAGAAGATTTTCCTATCAAATTGTATCATTTACAGGTACATCGTTGTGGAACTAAATAGTTTTAGGGCTAGTTTCACTAAGGCATTTCAATTTACTTGTGTCTTTAAGCCTTAATGCTTTAAGTTTTTGAGTTTTAGATCTTCCAATGTCTTTTAATGGAAGCTTAACCAATCTAATTAAGATACGCTAACACACGTTATTGATAAACTAAGACACGGACACCAATATCTCTTTCACACGGTAAATCCATGAATTGTATGAAGATGGAGAATCACAACCAGTGGCCATCATTTAAATGAGGCCAACTCAGACAGATCCTCCAGTGGGGTATCTCCCATCTATCATTGAGCCCATGAACGTTCCAAATTAGGCAGAACAAAGAGGTCGCAAGCATTTCATATTTCATCCATTGATGTAGAATGCTTAGCGTCAATGATACTTTGATGTGCCTGATCATGAGATGGCCCATGACATCTCCTCTAGTACATGATACGATCCAAGAAAATGGACAACTGTAATCGACAGCCCACATTCAATCACGTGTTAAAATCGGACGGTTTGGGGAATTCTTTTGGTTAACCCCACCAACTATGAGGCCCATCATACAAATGATTTGGACCTCCAAGACGTAGTCACACAGTACATTTTAGTGGGCCCCACAGAAAGCTAGGCAATCATTATATATTTCATCAACTAATAACGGATGTTGGATCCTTGCTCTTGCACGGGTGGTAGACTCTAGGGAGTTTCAACTCCCGGTCAAGGGCGTGAGCGTGTGGGGGTGTGTGTGCGTGTGTAAAAATAAAAAAATAAAAAATAAAAATAAAAATAATATCGGATGTTTTTCCTCAATTATGAGAGGTGTGGCCCACTGCATGTTATGCTATAATACCAGGAATCGCACACAGCCCCGGCATACATAACTTACCATGGTCCACCTTCTTACCTGCTAACGTGTCACCCGTGCAGGACATCGGAGCCGTCTAAAAATTGGACCCCACCATGAGCATCACCAGCCACAAAAATCACGCTGATCTACTCGCCAGGTTCGACAACATTAAAATCAACGGATGGCCTAGTTGTGGGAACCAGATAAATAGATGTGCCTGATTTTTGGGCCACTCGGCCTTCATGATGGTTCCCACCTTTTTCACGGCTTGGATGTCCAGCACGTATGCCGAGTCAGCAGGAAAACTGGTGCAGCATGCACGCTTAGCTTGCTGGTAGTTGTATCATGTATGTGATCATTCCTACAACATGCATGCTTCTATCATGGTTAGCATTTATTGTATGTATGCTTTTGCTCATCCAAGTGGGCCCCATTTGTTTCCCAATTTCAATGTATTATAGATCTAGGTGGGGTGAATGATCGGGGCAGCTATCACCTCACAATGGAAATAACGTTCTTGGGTTGAGAAATTATAGGGTGTGGACGGCCCACATTTAACAGGGGCCAGATTGGATGGTAAGGATCGTCTGATGGCAGAGATATCTGGGGTCATCTGCCATCCACTGTGGGGCCAACATATAAAAGATTTGGATAATTGCGCGGCATGTGGGCCCCACATGTGAAGAGTCCAATGGCTGCCTGATCTGGCTCCGTGCTTTCGTGTAAGAGAAGTGGACGGTTAGAAACAAAATGCCACACGTGGCCCACCAGATTAACGGACCAGCCTGATTTTTGGGCTGGGAGATGTCCGCAGTGAGGTCAGCCCGAGAAGTGACACGGATCCCTATCACCAAGGGCGCGACTTGGCTGGGACCCCGGAACCAGCGATGTGGATGGTACCCTGACTGTGGGGCCCACCTCAATGAATTTATTGTATATCTAGGCCGTCCATCCGTTTTTTCAACACATTTTGTCGCATGACAGAAAAAATGAAGCTGACAAAAATCTCAGGTGAACCACACTACAGGAAACAGTGGTCCTTGAACGCCCACCATTAAAAACTTCCTGGGCCCACTGTTATGTTTATTTTCTATCCAACCTGTTGATAAGGTCACGCAGACCTGGATGAAGGAAAAACACAAATATCAGCTTGATCCAAAACTTGCGGGCCACAGTTTTTAATAGTCATTCACCACTGTTTCCTGCGGTGTGGTCCACCTAAGAGCTTCATCTACTTCATTTTTGGGCTAATGCCATAAAATGAGTTGGCAAAACGGATGGACGGCAAAGATATACAACGCATACATTGAGATGGACCCCACAGTCAGGTTAAACCCACGAGAGCCCTAGCAGGCTAGCACCAATGCCCTCTTCAATCCTCCGCTTAGGGCCCACCTTCTTGCCATTTCTTGCAAAGTCAATTCATTAATTCATAGAAAATCACACTGTGATCAAAGGATCCAATCCATCCATCAGCTGGCCTTCTTCCCCAGCCATCCATTTCCAATCCATGGATCGTTAGGAATTCAGATTGCCTGACCATCGGTGATCTATTACAGGCCCCAACAGATAGACTGCTCAAAAGAGCCGATTGCCCCAGCTCTTATATGGATGACCTTTGACCATCCATTTTTTTTTTTTTTTTTATAGACCATTGATCAGATGGTTAGAATCATTACATCATCAGTGTAATTTTTTTTGGACGCAGCTGTGGGGCCCACTGTGATGTATGTGCCTTACATCCACGCCTTTTGACAGCTCATTTTAGGGCATGATCCCAAAAATGAAGCAGATACAAATCTCAGGTGGACCATACCACAGGAAATAGTGGTGATTGACCATTAGGAACTTGTGAGCCACAGGTCTTGGATGAAGCTGCTATTTGTGTGGTCCCTTCATCTAGGTCTTTGTGACCTTATCAATAGATTGGATGGAAAATGATCATTCTGGCGGCCACCAAGAAGTTTTTTATGGTGGGTATCCAATCACCACTGTTTCTTGTGGCATGGTCCACCTGAGTTTTGGATCTGCTTGATTTTTTAGATTATGCTCTAAAATGATCTGTCAAAACGGATGGACAGAGTGGATGTAAGGCATATACATCAAGGTGGGCCCCACAGTCAGGTATCCACTGAAGCCGCGTCCATTTTTTCCTGGGTGGCCTATTAAATGTGTTCTGAATCTGATGGACGGTCCCGATTGATCAGTAGGACTATACAGGTGTCCCAATGCATTAAATACAGAAAAACTATAGAAACAGCCAGTGGAATCTCTCTTTATGTATGATGACAGATATTATTGTATTTACAGACATGCAATAATGCACCATATATCAACAACATAATCAAATATTAAACAAGCATCTTCCTAAGACCCCTACACTACACATGCCTGCACAGGTCTGTCTACACACGGTCTGCATGCAACATCAGAGCCACATATCAGGTGGACCCCACCGGCAGAGAAAACCCGGCTGATCAACTCATCCCGGTTGGCCACATGTATAACTATACAATGGACAGTTCAAAACAAACCATTCAATACACACATGTGGACCACTTGATCAGTGGAATATCCTGATTGACGCACCAGATCAACTAAATGGTTGACCCCACCTGATGAACGGCTCGGATGCCCCACGGAAGCAACAGTTCAGTACATGCAGCCACTATAGAGATGAACCTCTCTAAAATGATGAGTGAAAATCAATCTCACAAAAGAAATGGTAATAACCTGAGAGAAGCTTTCAGCTGTCGGCGCTAGCTACGTATTGATTTGAGGACCATGATCTTCTGCTCTCAGTCTGAGAAGCTGAACGCTGCAAACGGGATCTTGAACACCTACTGATCTGGTTATGCTCCCTCCCGTCGTCGTCGGTGCAAGGAACTGAAGATGGGCTACTATCAGGTGCTCCCATACAAAGGCTTGAATTGATTTTCACTGAGGGGAACCCCCCCTGGCAGGTGATGGAGCGGAAAGAAGACGATGCGAGGGGCGAGATTCGGGCACAGTGCAACTCAGGCTTGCAGAATGGGGCCGATATTGGAGTGGGCCCTGGACCACTTGAACAAGCTGTGCATAGCGACAACGACAAGCTCATCCTCGGCATTTCCTTAATTGGACTTGTGCCGGGGAGCTTGACAAAGGACACTATCCCGTGCCGACAGAGAGGGCAAGGGATCGAGCCCGGCGGGCCAGGTGTAGCGGTTGATGATGTGCTGTTGGTGGAGCATAGGTAGACTGCACATCTGGTGCAGAATTCGTGACCGCAACCTGCACCGTTGAGTACATTGCATGTAATTTTGTTGATCAGCTAAAAAAAACAGAAGGAGAATCACATCATAAGCAAACATGTTGTGGTCAAAATGCAAATTAACTAACCAAACCCATATGAAAGTATCACATTCTAAGTAAATAATACCACTGTAAGCCGGGCAGATGTAGGGCCCACGTGACGCATGCATAAAATCCAACTCATCCGTCATGTGTGGCAGAGCATGTTACCTTCAGGCTGATCTGTGTATCAGGTGGGCCATACCACAGGGAACAAGTTGGGAGGGAATGTCAACCATTGATTTGAGTGGAGGGTTCACCGTGTTGTATATATGAAATCTAGGCCATTCAGACCCTTCTGGTCTGGATGAGGGGTCAGGCTAAAAATCAGCCAGTTCCGAATTTCAGGCAGCTCTATGTAAATCAAGGGTTGTCGTCTCCTCTCACATCGTTCCCTGTGTTGCGCCCCACTTGAGTGTTGGATCAGGCTGACTTTTGGCACATAGGGCTAATGTGAGGTGACACATCTGAGGTTGGATGGCCTTCATTCATCACATGGGCCCCGCACATGCACGCACCCATTTAAATGCGAAAAGACCCACGTGAGAAAATAACAATTTCTGTTCAATAATTTGGAAAAGAAAAATTAAAAATTAAAAAAAATCAACCTAAAATAACAAGCAAGAGAGAATCACATCTTCAATTAACATCCTTCAAAACAGAATCAACAAACAAAACTCAAACAAGACAGTTTAAGAAAAGAATACTAAAATATAAAAAGCTTTGAAAAATTCAAAAGAAAATTGACTAACAAAACTAAAATGAGAAGATCATCTTTCTGTAAAAACCAAATCAGCTATAAAGACCCATATGAGAGAATTATATCGAAAGAAAACCGACAAACAACACCCAGAAGAGAGAATGCGGTTCTTCTGTAAAACAACACGGAGATGAATCAACTAACATGACCCATTTGAGAAAATTACATTCTGAGCAAAGAAAACTAACACTTGGAAATCCAGGAAAAAAAGAAGAAAAAAGAGAGAAACATCAACTCTGCAGTGACAGCAGTTGGTTGCTAGAACATATACCTTCTGCAGCAACAGTGCATTTCCTTTCCAAACAAACAGCACAAGGATCCAGGGAAGCAGGTAGCAGATCGGGATTCCTCCATCCGCATTCTCTGCATGAACCACAACCAATGCCTTATAAATCTTTTAACTTGTAAGGGCTTCTAAATACAATATAAGGTGTCAGACTAAAGTCATTCCTGTAGAACAAAATCCTCTTGGATTTCTAACTATGAATTTTGGAAGATTGTGGCGAGTTTAAGAAATTCCTTATTAATCATCACACCACAAGTTTAAATTCCCCTGTGAAAGAGAGATGGATTTCCTCTCCAAATAGCGATTTTTATTATCTGGTAGAAAAACATATCACAAGCCGTCTTAGCTCAGCTGGTAGAGCGCATGGCTTTTAACCATGTGGTCGTGGGTTCGATTCCCACAGACGGCGATTTTTTTTATTTTGATCCTCACAGTCCCAAACCTGTATAGACTCATAAGATCTCTCTTTTTACTTTTATTTTTAGTTGCCTAATGATAAGGACAATATAATACCATGGAATTTAAACTTAAGGTAAAAAGTAATCATTTTTTAATTGAGAAAGTTGCACCCATCTCTACTACAAAATTAGCTGAATTGAGTCACAGTGGTAATGGGTGTCTGCCCCGTGTCTACTGTCACAGTATATGTTCATCTCAAAAACACCAAACTGGCAACAAATTTCGGAAGATCCTCTAGGTTCCATTTGGATAAGCACCCATTTTTGGGTGCGTCTGGGGCAGCCCGAAGGCTGGCGGGCCCACTTTTCTATGCATCTGCACCTTAGTTTTCACCACAGAGCAGTAATGAAATAAGAACAGTTCCCACCCATTCCCACCTCAAATCACTCTCGTGCAGAAATCAAGCAGCCCCACAAAAGCAGGAATTTGCATATGAAATACCCTTGTTTAGCTACAGAATGTGGAACAACGGGCATTGCCTGCTTGAGATTTTCCAATATTACTTTTTGCTATTTATTTTACTTACCAATGTCAATTATCTCATCTCGGAGTTGAAGATCAGACCACTAACAAGGTAACAATGTATGTGCATGCATAATTCGTGTGCACTTTTCTTTGATACAACTAACCTAGGGAAATTATAAAAATAAATAAATAAATCTGCATGGTACACATTTACAGTATTGCTTAATCATCATCATCTAAGCCTTATCCTAATTAATTGGGGTCAGCTCCATGAATCTTGTTCCGCCATTCCACTCTATCAAAGGCCCTAACTTCAATTAGACCATACATCATCAAGTATTTTCTTACTACCTCCACCCACGTTCTTTCGGGCCTTGTGGTATTCCTTGACATCCTTCAAAATATGAATTTTGAAATATGATGTATAACATGCAAAGGTTGATTCACATAAGAATGTCAGATCTACTACTCACCTAGCAATTTTCACGATGCTCATAAGAGGAAGGGAGAGAAATGGTGAAGGAAGAAGATGTGGCCGACCTTCTGGCCGTTTACTAAGAATCCCCTCAAGGCCATGCCTACGCCATGAACGGGCAACCATCAAGGGACTCCAGCTATGAACAAACAACAAAAAGTTATAGTAAGAACCCATTTTTTAGATCATTAGCTAAATAAAATAGAAGGAAACGAACACTCCTATGTACCTATCATGCTTAAAGAAAACCAAAACAAGCACTTGAATCAACAAAGTATCCAACGTTAGCTTACATTAAATTCACCATTCAACAAAGAATATGTATAACATACATTTATATCATCTCTCTCTCAAAAATAAAAAAATAAAAAAATAAAACATTTATATCAAATCAACCGGTTTTGGAACTATAAAACCATACTATTTTAACCATTAGCATAAGATAAACAAAATTATCAATATATCATTTGCCTTAATTTTAGTTATAATGGAGTAACAACTTCTGTTTGTAAACGTGTATCCATTTTTACATGCCCTAAGAAAAAAGAATTCATCACAACAAATAGCATTAATGATATATGGGACACGCCAACAATTTTCAAAGTGAATATTTCACACTTTATATGGGAGACTAGGTTCAGTGCCATCCAGAAAAAGGCTGCCACAACTGGCAATTTTCCCATATCCAAACAACCACTGGTGGCATTATGTCCTACATGTGTGAAAGGTTGGCATTTGAGATGGGTTGTATGTGAAGGTAACCTACAACAAAACGCAGGTGACTGTTACTCTATACCATATATACACAATGTCTTCTCAAACTAAAAAGAACAAAGCAATTGAGGTCATTCGCTGGTATGTGGTATGGATTTCTGATGGAAAAATGCAATCGATTTTTTCTTTCATGCGTTCAAAATTCTGAGATAGAGTTTTTATCAAGTGGATTAACCTATTTCCTGTGGAGAACGGATCGCCTACAACAGATTGAAGGAAATCCAGATGTAGATGATGAGTACTCTTTAGTCCTTTCCAATATGTGTTACTGTCAGTTGAATATTGTTCTAAATATTTACAGTGCCTCCCAACCACTATTACATAAATTTGGTTGATCAGTGCATATTCATGAATTACTTGGTTGAAAAAAGTTCTAAAAACTACCTTGGAGGTTATCTAATGAACACTGACCATCTGTTGTGCTGTTTTCCAGCAATAACAACCTAAAGGCAGGGCGCTTGACCCCAATAACAAATGACAGATGCCACCAGCATATTTGGATTTTGAACTCAAGGTATGTTGGGTGGTCTTTTGTATCTTCACCAGATTCGAGAACATTTCGTTTTAAACAACTGTTTGCAGCTTGAAACTGAGTTGACAAAAGAGAAATTGTTGTTCCTTTGTTATTTTCAGTGATTGGTTATTGTACTAGAAACCCATTGCGTGTGAATTTCACAAGCAATCCAGCTCATATGATAGCATGGAAAAGTGCATGAGATATCTGAGCCATCTATAAGGTGGGCCCCACCATGAAGATCATGTCTATGTTTAGATCATGGATGGCATATAGCATGTGGTGGAGCCATCATATAGTTGTGTCATGGCACAGTGGCAGACACAAAAAGACCTAGTCATTTATTTTAATTCAACATTCCACGCCCCATCCCATGGAATCACAACTTGCTTATGTGACAGAACGTTTCACATCTTAATTTTAGAAATGTTTTGCAGTGCCCATAAGAGTGCCAAGTGGCATTAGGATGCGAAAGCTGTATGGTGCTACATAACGAATATAATGCACGTCATGCCTTAAGCCATGCATACAATGGTGGCACAACATCCCAGCATGTCATACAGTATCCTAGCTGGTCCCTGGTTCAAAATTCCGGCCAACATATCATCATCATCACCACCACCACCATCATCTAAGCCTTGTCCCAACTAATTGGTATCGGCTACATGAATCATGTTCTGCCATTGCACTCTATCAATGGTCATATCCTCAGTTAAAGCATAGCTCATCAAGAAAACAATACCCACAGTCAGCCAATATGTATCACCCCGGCAAGTACCTTGGCATTAGTTGCAAAAGTAGTACGATGCTACACAAGTAGCATGTGCATCATGCCTTAAGCCATGCATACCATGGTCATACAACATCCTAGTGTATCACACAAACTAGCATGCAATG
This sequence comes from Magnolia sinica, assembly GCF_029962835.1. NCBI lineage: Eukaryota > Viridiplantae > Streptophyta > Magnoliopsida > Magnoliales > Magnoliaceae > Magnolia > Magnolia sinica. The sequence goes on from NC_080582.1 coordinate 79,714,613, forward strand.
CAATATCATACCTTGTACATAACCAAGATATGGGTGAGCATCGACCAATATGTTCCTATGTTGGGCAGGCCATATATACTACAATACCCCTATTTTGATTATTTTATTTTTTACTTATTTTTTGCAAGTACATGGTGTGGTATCGAAATGTCCATTAGCATGACCCATCAAAACAAATGGAAGTAGTAAACTACAGATACATACCCGTTTGCATTTTCAGCATCAAGGCTGGCACCCTTAGCAATAAGAATCTGCATTTCCACATACACAGAGTAAGTGTGTTTATAAGGGATCTTCCAAATATGAAAATCAATTAAAGATGAGAACAACATACTTGACAGCACTGAGCATTTCCACTACATGCGGCATAATGAAGGGGTGTGCTTCCCGCACCTGTCAAATGGGAACAAGCAGACCATATCATAAAAGGACATAGTTGTAGAAATGGACAATTTCTATTTGGATGCTTGACTCAATAGAAATCACTATTTCACAATATTTGACAACCCGGGGGGAGGGGGGAAGAAGGAAATTGTATGTGGAAATTGAGAAAGCAATCCCAAACACATATTTCTGCTGGCATTATTTTATTGTCATAAAAGGAATGTGATGAAATAGAAACTTTAGTGCTCTGAAAATTACAGATCATGAAATGAACATTGAATCTGAATCCACTATAAAAATAAACAACGAGAAGATAAAATAAAGAGAGTACAAAAGACAATGGGACAGGAAACAACACATGCAAACAAATGCCCATCTCCAGGCCAACCTCAAAATCTTAAGAAACAACTGGCTAATGCAATGGGATAAATTGTGGAGGCCTTATGGATCACTTTCTTCTGTGAACAAAATCAAAGACTTAGACTGCATTTGGATGCATATGTAATGCAAGCAAGAACGACTGCATGAAGTGTACGATGAAGATGTGGGCCCAAAAAGCCGAATTTACTAATCCTGCGGCCCACCTTTTGGGCCCCATGTGTTGAGTTATGTTTAGATATGTTTAAGAGATAGGGATGTTAGCATTGTTCCTAAAAGTGGGCCATACATGGAATCTGTATCTAGACAATGGTTTTGGACAGTTTGGATCACCGAGATGAGCATTTGGTGCAACACACATGGTTGTGATCATACACATACAATATAGAGCTATGGTGTACTATAACTCTTGCATACGGAGAGTAACAAGGAAGCAAGGACTCCTCTCTCATGAGAGAGGTGTGGAGAGGCTGGTTGTGGCGCGTTTGTTTATGGGTAGGACAGCACCATGTTTCCTATATATTTAGCCATTGGTCCCTGACTCTAATCACAATCTCAATCATACGGCTTTTCCATACGAGTGGTGCATTGGGTGACAGAGGAGAAGAAAGGCTAAAGGAGATCTGTCATCATCCCCTTGGAAAGCATGATTAATGGTGAATCAAACAGGCGCACACAGTTTCTACTTTCCCCATAATTGCCACATGGGCGATCTTGTGATTAAGGTTTAACAAAGGATCCTTGTGTGATTCTTAGCTTGATTATGTGGATCTTTATTAAGTGAAGATTTTAAGGGATTTTATTAGGAGTCCAAAACAGGTCTCTTTAGTTGTCTTTAGTAATAGTTTCTAAGTTCAAGGAGTGGGTTGAGTTTAGGGAGAAAACATTCTCTCGCAAAGAAAGAACACCCTAAAATCTCAACAACTTTGTATTGTGAGGGTTATGTAGAAACCCATTCTTCTCTTCTTCTTTCTCATTTACAACCTACGTAAACATGCGAATTGAATTGTGAATGTTTAAACTAATCAAGATAAAATGACAGAAAACTAATGATGTTCCTTGAACCTAAATGTGTAAGTAGCCCTCAAATTGCAGCTACATGTCTTTCAGGTCCGACTTGAATGTAATCTAAGGCCTTTTTGGATTGGTGGAATCCTAATGTAGGACAATTAACCACTTGCTCTAAAAGCTCGAACTATTAGAGCATGGCGAATCAATCCTTTTATCTCATAGCCTAGGCCCCACATCTCATGGGTTAGGACCTTGGCCGAACCTCTCGTGGGCCTCAAATCACATGGGGACTGCCTCACACGAGCCACCCGCCTAACACGGGTGGGGCCCGCCTCTCACGAGCCACCCGCCTCACACAGACCCCGAGTATGTCCCTGCATACCACAGGCTACCCCACTCGAGCCCGGTGTGAAAATGCCCCTACATTGAATCCTCTTTTCTATTATGGAAAAGAAATGACTCTCTTGTGAAAACAAAAGCAGCTATGGAAATCAATTTCCATTTCCCTCAACAAATGGTGATTTCCATTTCCTTTATAATAATTTATTATTTTTTTTTTTTTTAAAAAGGAAATGGAGATTTCCATGTCTTCAAAGAGAGAGCTCTCACTTTTTGACCATTGACCGATCCACGATTGCATGGAAATCATGAATGCTAAAACAAACAGGTTATTAGGATTCTTTTCCACAAATTTTCTCCAATGTAACATTTTCTTTTCTAAATCTATTTTTTGGATTCCACTAATTTAAACAAGCCCTAATTGCAATCTGGAGCCAGACCCCTCAATATGAATGCTAAGGAAATAGTAATTTGGTTATTTCGAATTTATTAGACTAATATCACAGTTCCATTTGATAATGCAACCAAACGTCCTAAGTATCAAGGCTAAACATTGCATTTTCTTTTGTATCTAAGAAGGCTAATGTTGAGGCCGTTTCTATTGCCATTGATGGTGCGTGGAGATCTTCATGTTGTATTGGAAGTTCATTACCCTTGATCTAATTTGTTTTTCTTTTCATAAATTTTGGTTCCCATTGAAAAGAAAGAAGAAAATAAGATAATGGGATAGGAAGACCACAACTAGTGAAGATTACATCTCAACACACTATCTAGGAAAAAGGAAACCAAGTAAAAAAAATGATGGAGAAGAAAGAAACAGCTCGAAAAAAATAGAATTCCACCAAACCCCTCGCTCTTCATCTTGAATGAATGAGTAATCTATAACAATATTGGAACTCTTAAGAGATGAGCAAAGGCGTTACCCAAGACCGCTGTTAGACAAGATACATCAACATATAGATGTAAACTCCAATGGCCGAAGACACTTCCTAAGGTAAACGGATGACTCATCAGGATCCTGTCGACAGACCTAAGGACAAGTGAGAGACATGTGAGAACAATTCAATGCTTGAGAAACCCAATTCTAAGGATTTGGTGATTGGTAAGCTGGCCGAGATTCTGAAACTGGTTGGACTGGGTTTAGTTATTTATTTATTTCGGTTCTGTGCAGACCCAGCCCTTTGACAGCCCCCTGCAATTCCAATCATTGCCAAGTGATGAAAGATGAGATAATCAAAAGCTTCAAAAGCAAACAACAGATAGTAATGCCGATGATATAGCATAAGCATGAGAAAAAAGGGATTACCAATAAGGTCGATTGTTGCCCCATCTTCCACAGTGACATTAGTAACACTAGCCCCCAAGTCCAAGAGCAACTGGACACTCTCAACATGCCCATTTAGTGCTGCCATATGGAGTGCAGTTATCCCACCATCTGCTGTTTTATTAATTATCGTAGAGAGACTGCTGCTAAAATACAAAGAAGCAGGAAAAAACAAAAACAAAAACAAAATTAGTGTAACAGGAAAGGGAGACCAAGGGTCAATACCATCACAAATGTGTAGACAGCATACCCCTCGTCAAAGTCAGTTATAGGACCATCTTGGGTTGATCTTTTCCTTGTGATTTTCCAAAAGTCTGGTATACTGGGTACATAATCAGCAAGGAGGAGGCGGACACAGCGAGAATGGCCATTTATGGCTGCAAAATGGAGAGCTGTACCGCCATTAAGGTAATCTGCTTTGTGAATCTTCAAAAAAAAAAAAAAAAAAAAAAACAAGAAATCCAATGCACAAACACTGTCAAGAGAGTTGCCCTTAATCTCAAGTCAAATATATAATAAAAATGTTAGTTAAGGGTGCAAATGGAACAGGTCGGATTGACATGATGGGTCAGCGGGCCCGACACAGAACAAATAGGTGTGTATCTGAATTTTGACTCATTGGTTCAGGCATGGGTCCAAAACACTGCCCCAATTATCAAATGGGTTAGCTTTGGAACTTCTCAGTGAGGTACACAGACACAACTTTAAACAGGCTGGATAAGGACCACCCAAAAGCGGACATGACTAGGAGGTCACTCGACCCCAACACTTTAAATTCCCAAAATATTTTAGACTTGAGCTAAGGACCTGAAATGGAAATTTTATAGGCTATAAGACCAGCCAAGCTTTATGGGACAGATTGTTGGGCAGTTATGCAACAACGTGTTCATAGAATGAGTATTGAGATGGATGAATGGCAAGACAAGGATAGAAATAGAAATGAATGCATTCAAGGGAAGTTGGAGCAGCACCAATAGGTAATAAGATGAAGTAAAGTAGAATTAGACGGTTTGATCATGTGCAAGGGAGACCAAGAAGAGCGCCGATTAGGACTGAGTTGGTACGAGTTGAAGGTTGTAAAAGCGCAAGGGTTAGGCCCAAAAGGATGTGGGTGGAGGTAGTAAGAAAGACTTACCAACCTATGGTCTTGCTGATGTTATGGCCCTTGATAGAGTGGAATGGTGGAAAAGGACTCATGTAGCTGACCCCAATTAGTTGGGATAAGGCTTAGATGATGTGATGATATTTTTTACTCAAGAAACCTCTTACAGATCTTGTGAATTCACATTCTAAAAATGGTAGATTTAGTTCCAAGTTGCTTCCTCTAACTAAGGCAATTGACTAAAACCTTAACTCTCCCAAACAAAAACATTGGTGCCGTGCATAACATTAAGTCTATATTATGTAGAGAACCAGAGATTCGGGAAACCCAGCTTAGACCTCACCAAAATCCAACCCATAGATAAAATGGGTTGGGTTTGGATGCTCTAAGTGCAGACCCACCCCAAACCTGATCCTAACCATGTATGGCAGGAGAAATCCAGACCGGTAATGAAATGGGTCAGTTTGAAACTCCCGTTGACCGGACCCAGGCCATTTGCACCACTGATTTTAATGGCATAAAGAAAAATCAAGTTAGAGTAAGCATCATACATTGGCTCTGAAAAGGATAAGAGTCTGAACAACCTCCCAGTGTCCATATTGACAGGCTTGCATCAAAGCGGTCTGTTGACAATGAAGAGCATTATTCTCTTGTGAAAATCAATCTAATTCAAAGGGTGGATCTTATTTCTGCTAAAACTTCAAACAATTTTTTTTTTTTTTTTTTTAAAGAGATGTCGTTACACAACCAACTTCAAGGAAGTACTACAAACTGTGGCAAACGGGTATAGTGGTTGGGACCACCATGTGGATGGACTATACCCGTTACAGCGATTGTAGGTTCCCAAGCATCTGCTTATTGCGAATTCTGCCCATTGCATGTGGACATTTGCTCATTTTTTTTCTCAACCTTGAGTTACCTTCCATTTGTAGCCAGTGTTGGATGGCTACCAAAGTCCAATCACCTTGATTTTTGGGCCATGGCCAGCCACATGGTGGCCCGGAAAGTCAATGGTCCTGATCACTGTGCAAATGTGTTATGGGTACAGTGAAGAGATTTTGACGTATGCCTAATTATCTAGTCCATGAACCGTTTGTCCCAGTAGAAATCCTCTTATTACAGATTGACGAATTGAAAATGTAGGTGATGGGCAATTCAAAATGAAGTATCAATTGATGCCAAAATATTTTTACTTCCAACTTCTACGTTTTTCTTTTCTTTCTTACTTACCTTTTTTTTTTTTTTTTTGTTGAAGGGTTACTTCTAAGTACTTGATACTGAAAAAGAATAAATTTAAAAAACAGAAAAAGAAAATCATGCAATTTTCAGAAATAGCAGAGATTGATATTACCTGCCCGCGATAATTCCTAAGATTAATATCAACGCCAGCCTCAAGCAATAGAGAAACAATCTGAAGAAGAAAAAAAAAACATAATCAATTTAGAAAATCTACAAAAGCCCACGAATTTAGTAACTGGTTGGGATCAAACAGGCAACGAAAACCATATGAATCACCTCGTGGTGGCCCTGTGCTGCAGAATAATGGAGAGGAGAATTACGAACACCGAAAGTTGAGTACCTCGCAAGACGAGGATTATATTCCAAGAGAGCCTTGGCTTCTTGAAGATCCCCGTCTCTCGCAGCAGACACCAGGCGCTCCCCTGACGCCGAGCATCCAAAGGAGTTGCCCATGATGCTTAAAAATCCCATTATCTTTAAAACAAAGTAAAACTACAGTATATTTCTACAAAAAATCCCTTACTTCTCGCCGAAACAACAACTGCCAAAATCAAAATTCCCCACCACGTGTACAAATGAATTGCCACGGTGGAGAAAAATCCATTTTCTCTTAACAAAATCTCTTATTTTTCACCAAGAACAAGCCCAAATCAAAATCTGCAAATTACAATCTTCATTAAATGAAAACCATTTTCTCCACAAAACCCATTATTTTTCACCAAAATAACAACAGCCCACATCAAATCCTTACACAATTTCATGACCTTTCAACTATTCAAGAACATCAAAAATGCCCATTTCGTTTCTCCAAAGAAAAAGATCATTCATTTCCATCAAAACAAGAACATCCCAAATCAAAATCTCCCATCTTTCATCCAACTGAATTACCAGATCACCCACAAAACCTCATCTTCAAAAAAAAAAAAAAAAAAACCCATGTCATATCTGCATTAAATCCTTCAACTTTCACCAATAAGGACACCACAAATCAAAATATCCCATCTTTCAAAGATGAACAGATCATATTGCTTAGAAATCTCACAATTTCAAAAAAGATATATTATATCTCATCAAAATAACAGACACCCAAATCAAAAATATCGCATTACACATCAATCCAATCGCCCAAAACGCTTATAAATTTCGTTATACGCGAGAAATCCAATGAAAGAGAAAAACAAAGAAAGAAAAGAAAAGCCGTCTCTTTTCTACAAAAGTACCTCATTTTTCAACGAAAAAAACGACGACCCAAATGAAATTTCCGTCTCAATCATCAAAATTCCCAAAAATCCGATTCGATTTTATCCTTTATTCAGCGGTTTGGATCGATGCCAAATTCGGGTTCCATACCCAAAAAGAGGTATAAGAACAGCCGGCAAAAGAAAGCAAGCAAAGATAAACAGGAGAAAGAATGGTGAACCGCGGGAGCACAAATTTCCGTGGAACTCACCCGGCAATTTCAAAATGAGAAATGATACGACAGGGACCGTACAATAGAAAGTGGTAAGCTATCTTCCTCTATGGACAGTACACGTAGCAGGTGATGTATCAATCGATACCGCCCACCAACTCTATCTCATTATTGATGGACAATATCTTCTCGAAAATATCTCTCCATTGCTCTTCTGCACTTTCTCTCTTTGAATAAGGACCGTTGATTATTTGTTACCACCGCTGCTTTAAAGGCCATTGATTAGATGGCTATGATCATATCATCTCTGTGAACTTTGAACCATATCCCACCCATAGTTCGGGCAGCTGATGGACGGATGATCATCCATCCTGCTCTGCCACGTGTACAGATATTACCATGTGGACGCGGATTAGGCGGTAGTGTGGTGATGTCATGGCCGCTGTAGGACCTACCTTGATATATTTTTATTATATCCACGCCGTCCATCCGTTTTTACAGATCATTTTAGGCTATGATGAAAAAAATAAAGCATATCTGAAGCTAGGCTGGACCACACGATATGAAACAGTAGGGATAATGACACCCACCGTTGAAACCCTCCTAAGGTTCACAGTAATTTTATTTTCCATCCAACCTGTTGATAAGGTAACACCTATCTGGATGAAGGGAAAACCCAAATATCAGCTTCATCCAAAACTTTTGTGGCCCACAGAAGTTTTTAATGGTGTCCATTCAATCATCTTTATTTCCTGTGGTGTAGTCCACTTGAGTTTTGGATGTGATTAATTTTTGGATTCATACTCTAAAGTTATATGGAAAACGGATGGACGGTGTGGATATAAAATACATACATTAAAGTGGGCCCCACAGCGCCCAACATATCACCACACTACCTGATCAACCATGGTTGTTCTACTGGATCTACGGTCTCATCCCCCGCCAAAATTACCTCTCCGTACGAATGTCCGAGCCGCTCAACAAACGGGAGTTATTTGATACTCTGGTGGAGCGTGATGTTTCATAAACATGCACTCAGAAATTCCTGACGTGGCATATCTAGAACTCAAATTAAACCGCCCAAGTGGTAGAAACTACTGAAATCAGATTTACCGGGTGATTAATCAATGAATAATAAACATTTTTCTTTTGAATAACAACAGTTCATTTTTCCATTTTAGTCATCCGTTGGTTTCAGCTAATCATTTATTAATTAAATTATTTCTCATTTTTATTTTATTTCTTTGCCTTTATAAATGAGGGATACTGTTTGAACGGTTTTATTTTAATTTTATATGTACTATTTGTTCAAATTTAAGTGCATGTGTATGAACTCTTGCGTAGGCAGGAGTATCATATTTTCTCTCTTACAAAACGGTCGCCAAAGACAATAATACTGCGGTGAAAAGTTATCCACCAGTTTTTTTGAAAAGAAAAATGCACCACCCTTCACACGTGGATAGAAGGAACACGTGCAACGTATCACCACCGCTCCATCAGGAAATTCCAAGTGTTTAGTTGTCTTGTCTTAAAACGAGCCCCATCAATATATAATTTTTACCATTGATAAATTTCTCTTAACCGTTCATTTTGTTTAAGTACATGTGTGGCCCACAAAATTATCCGATCAGCCTAATTTTTTAATTGGGGCATTGAAAATGTGGGGGAATTGCCTGATGAATGGCTCTGATCATCCCTACATTGGCCTCATTGCCACTTACAAGGAAAATACCAAAGAAGTTAAGTTGCTTAACATTCCTCTCATGCATTGTACACGGGCACATGACGTTTCTTTTGGAATTGATTAGTGAGATTCCTCTCATCCATCGTACATGATGCATGTGACATTTACTCTCGAATCGATTCCTGAGATTTGACATCGCTCTTTCGTCCCACTTCGTTCCAGCTTTAAAATTCTTTAAAAGTATATAAAGAAAAATAACTTTGATCATATTCAATGAATCCAGCAAAGTGTCGACGATTGTTGGTGTTTTTTAAAATAGTTAAGGTTAAGCTTTCCAACTCAATGGCTCTGTGGTGGACTTATAAGAGTTTTAACATAAGGTCATGGGTTTGAGCACTTATTACGGTGTGAGTGCGCAGGCATGTGTGGGGTGTGTAAATGCATGTGATAAAAACAAGTCATAGATTTTGCAGAGAGAGAAACAAAAAGTCAAAAAATGAAGGAAACTAAATACAAAAAATGCAATATATATTATGGAAAATAATGAGGTGAATGGTAGATGGAGTATAATATCAAAGTCACCCTAATTAAACTATTATAACTAACATAAGGGTTCAGGGTTCAAATTTAACTAACAATTGTACTGGCTACTCAACTGTTTGTTCCGTTGGATCCTTACTCTTGCTCGGGTGGTAGACTCTCCGGAGTTTCAACACCCGGTCAAGGGTTCGAGCATCCCTAGGTGGTGAAATTCCACTAGCGTGAGTGTGTGGGGGTGTGTGTGCCTGTGTTAAAAAAAAAAAAAAAAAAAACTGTTTGTTCTGTTAGGTTCCACATCATTGCTGTGTCATCCAATGTTAAGATTTGTCAAGCCTATCATCAAAGGTGTGTTCCGAGTCCGCATTGGGCTTACTATGGATTGTAGGGAGGCAACGTAGCTCCCGACTCGAAGAAGAGTCTCATATTTTTATATTAAATTGAGTTTATATAAACCTTAGTTCCTTTGGGTAATATATATCTTATCATAAGAGATGGTGAGAGGGAGTTGTAATTGTATTGGGAGTTTGCTTCTTTTTATTTCTTTTTTCTTTTTTACTTTGGGGAATAGTGATCGGTATGAATCCGTAAACATATCCAAATGAAATTATGTAAATTTCTATGATATAGTTTACTTCTTTTTTTTTTAATGCTTTCTTTTGATTCTGATGTTGCTATGTGGGTGTTGAGGAGGAATCTTTCTTTTAATATCTAACCCAGCTAAAAATTTAGCCCACCTCATGGAAATGTAATGCTAGAAAGAATAGGCCATTAATGCAACCATCAAGTGGAAAACGTCATAAAAAATCAAGGTTTTGAGAGTGAGCACATTGAGGCTTAATTTCAAACCTTGAGGGTAATTTTATTATTTCATATGGAAGTTTATAAAACTTCCTAATTCATTTTGGGAAATATATATCCTGACATGAGAGAAAGCCATCATGGTAAATCTCCGTGCTGTGGTTAGTATTATATTCTATTTTCTTTTTATTCTATTATTGTTATGTGTGTGGTTAAGAAGAAATCTTTCTTCCATCATCAAATCCATTTAAAAATTTGGTCCACCTCATGAAAATGTAATGCTCAAAAGATCAGGCCAATGCAATCATCACGTGGGCAACTCCATAAAAATCAAAGTTTTGAGGGATAGATTAAGCTATTGCCCACCTAATGATTAAATTACCCTAAAGTTTGAAGCACTTCATTTTTTTCCAATGGGAGTGCATCATTTAAACGGGTTGACATCATCCACATATGAGATGGGCCCCACATTATAGTCAACTATATGTGATCTGATACATGTAAACTCCCACATGCATCATTAATTTCCACCAATGTGACACATATGTAAATATATGGAATCACTGAAGAAGGTGGTCCACCACAAGATCATCTAGTGTTCAAATCATGCCATCTTTACATCTCAACCGTTACAACAACAGTGCTTTTAGGCCTTTGAAAGAAAAACAAGCTGTCCACGATATTTTTTTCATTAGGCCGGGTCTATCGAAATCTAGCATTTGATAGGTCCCAGCCCAAACCATTGACAGCCCTACAGAGAACCTAGATCATTCACACGTGGGGATGTATTTCTAGCAGCTCACATCTCATTTTTTGGAAACTTACAATCTTACTTTTTGAAACGCTGCATTGACTCATGTGACCCACCCCTTATATTGGCCACCCCTTTGGAGCCCACATGTGTTAGGTATCCCACCAGAGCAATCCTAACCCTTCAACCCAAAAGAGGCCCTTAATTGGACCTTATTCCATTTACGGTGGGCACAATATTAACGGTCTGGATCGATACCTCACGGCTTCCAATCTACAACATCCCCATTGTCTGGGAACTCTACAAACCATTTTCCGCCGTCCACTTGGCCGGCGAAACAATTGGAACGGTCCATCTTGTTGGCCCTACCCTGGATGGGAAACCTTGCAAAAATTGTGATAATTAACTGATCGTAGCCATCCAATCAAGGGCCTTCATGGTTAACGGTCGAATATCAGCTGGTGAGGGGAGCGGATTAGCTGTTACCCGGGTAACACCTTAGTTGGTGTTACCCTAAACTTGTGAGGCCCATTTTGATTTAGTTTTTATATATCCAAGCCGTCCATAAGATTTTTCATCTCATTTTAAGTAGCCAGCACAAACCTTAGAAAGATCCAAAAGGTAAGTGAACCACATCACTAGAAACAGTGATTAATGAACATTAAAAACTTTTTGTAGGCCACAAAAGTTTTGGATCTATATGATATTTGTATTTTCCCTTCATCCAGATTTTCTTGAAATTATTAACAGGTTTGATGGTAATAAATATTATCAAAACCTTACGATGGGCCCTTTGAAAATTTTAATGGTAAGTCACTCAATCACCACTCTTTCCTATGGTGTGGTCCACTAGATTTTGATCTACATAAATTTTTATAAATCATGCTAAAATGATCTGGAGAAACGTATGGACGGCATGGATATACAAAATACCATCAAGTGGGCCCTACTGTAAGGGTGACACCTACTAAGCTGTTACCCGGGTACTACCTAATCCGCTCCTGCTGGGGAGAGGCCGGCCCCATCAGATCAGTGGGTGGTCCGTTGAACTACTAAGGGAAAACAGTACTAACCGTGGTCCACTGGACTACCAAAGGATAGCAAACCAACGGTGAATACCTACTTGATCGCGTGAGATAGAAGACTATCAGCACAAGTACCAAAATCGCACGTGTGTACAAAATCAGGGCCCACATAATGAGTGAACGAGCCTGATGTTTGGGCCAATCTTGTTGCTAATGACTTTCAGCTATGAACCGTCTTGATCTCCCACGTGCACCCCACCTGCTGACTGGACTATCTTCATTCTGGTGTGATGACTTGTAAAAGTGGGGACCATATACTGAACGGCTCTGATCTTGCCCAAACTTGGACGGTTGTAATTAAAACTTAGATGGTACATTCGTGTGATTTTGGTGTACCTGACTTTTCGTGCAGCCACCTCTGACCAGCAACATTGCAAGAAAAACGAGGCACATGTGCGGAAATAATGCATCAAATACTATTAGGGACTGCGCCTTTTTTTCCTCCCACGTGTTGCATAGGCAGAACATCCGAGCCGTCCAAAAGATCAGTCACAGCGTTTTTATCATCCTACGTGAAAATCAAACCGTTTCAAGACCATCATGTGGGCCACGCCATTAAAATGAATGAAATACGGACCCAACGATCTGATCCAACGTACGGTCTTGGTCTGATTTTTCCGGTAGGCTGATTTTCAAAACGAGCCAACATTTGCATCGGCTAGGATGTCCCACACGTGTAAGTTGAAAAAACTATGCAGTACTGTAAGCCTATCCTACTTAGCAAATGAAATGAAAAAAAAAAAACCATGGGTGGGGCCCACCGTGATGTTTGCATAACATCCAATCCGTCCATGTGCGCCCCAAGATGTTTTCCTTGGAGCCCAAAATTCTGGCCGATCCAAAACTAGGGCCACATCACATGGAGAAGTTTTGGAATGGGAATGCCCATCACTAGAAGACGGGTCCACCTAATTCTTTATATGGGTATGTATTACCTGCGATCCCAGCAGGAAGCTAGGTGGGGCCCACTGTGATGTTTGTGAGAAATCCATCCGTTTCATCCGTTTTGCTAGCTTGTATGTTTAAGGACATCATTTAAAAAATGAAATGAATCCAGAACTCAAGTGGGTCACACCATGGGAAAAAAAGGATGGAGAGAAATGCCTACCATTGAAACATAAGGGCCATGTAAGATTTGCATCAGACTAATATTTCAATCGTTTAGGTTGCAATCACCTTATAAATGATTTGGTTGGGATGTAAACATTATTGACGTGGACTTCCAAAGGTTTCAACAACGGGCATTTCCTTCCATAAAGACCGCTATGATGTGTATGTTTTATCCATGCGGTCCATTCATTTTGCCAGTTCATTATGTTTGTTTTATCCCGGCCGTCCATCTATTTTGCCAGTTCATTCATTTTAGCCACAATTCAAAAAATGAGGCAATCCAAATCTTAGGTTGACCACGACTTAGGACATAGTGGTGATTAAATGTGCAATGTGGAAAACTTATTATAAACCACACAAGTTTTGAATCCAGCTGATATTTGTGTTTTAACTTTATCCAAGTTTATATGAGACTTAATGGAAAGGTCGACCAAAACAAACATCATCCTAGTCCCAAGGACGTTTCAGCAGGAACTTCCTGATATGTAGCTCACTTGAGTTTTAGATCTATCTTATTTTTGGATACATGCCTTAAAAAGAGTTGGAAAAATGGATAGATGGTGTGGATAAAATATATAGTGGGCCCCTCATGTAGAGGGGGTCAGTGACACTTTCACGTCCAAAATGGATGAAGGAAGGCCTGATTAGAGGAAGAAGTTACCCGGACCGTTAGAGCCTTAAAACAGGCATATCTCACGTATCGAACTGAGTTACTACCATATAAGATTTTGGGATAGGACAAGCTACTTTAGCCAACCAACCCGACTATTATGCTAAATTTGCGAGATTCCATCAAATTGATGATCAAATTCTACGTTTAGTTCTGTTTTTATATTTTTTTAATAAGTTTTGGTTTAATCATAACTCTTCATCAATTGTTGTGTCCAACATGAAAAGTGTTTAGAAAAATTAGGAGAATAACGTGGTTAAGTCACATAGGACACTTATTATAAATAGTAAAGTTACAAATTTTAAGGAGTTTTAGTTGTAGTTTAATTCTGAAATTTCTTCTAGGTCTTGGTATCCCTATTTAAAGGGTTTTTTAATTCATTTTTAATCATTCATCAATCAAATTACGAATTTTATAGAATTTAATTCTATTTTTCTTGCTTTTTTCCTTGCGGATTCGAGAAGTCTCTGTAAAGAGTCCAAAGAAGTTCTATGGATTCTGTTGATGCAAAAATCTGGTCCACCCTCTTTAGACCTTCGATTACCTGCACAAGAAGAATACAAAGGAGACCCTAGCTAGAGCAGGGGACCCTCCAATGCCAAAGTCAGGCTAGGAATCTGGGTCTTATCGTATTGAGGGGATTTGGGAGAGAGTTTTCGCGTACCTTTCACCCTTGAAGTGTTTCTCATTTATAGGAGAGGGAGGATCCCATCGTACGGGGATTCTCTCCCTGATTTTTAGGAGATTTGATTTAATCGTAATCTGCTTACGGATACTTCCCGATCCCTCGGGATCGAGAATCCTTTCACAAGATTTTCGGAGCGGTATTTAAGCTTACACCATTTTTTCCTCGCTCGGCTCGGCCTCGACCGACTCAAGTAACAGATGAGTCTTGGCAGGCTGCAAGGATAAAGCATTCTGCCCCCCTGTCGGACAGAATAGGATCGGCTTATGACCGACATTATTCCTTAATTCAATACTCGACACTGTATCCGGCCTCGTATGGGTCGGTTTTATGGTTGGTCAGGTTGCTTTTAGCTTCAGGGCCTCAATCAGCCTCTTTAAACATTGTTGTCTCGTTAACCGAGCCAACTTTATACGTCTTACTTTGCCTATGGCTCCTGACTCTTAAGGTCTCGGCCAAGATCCGTTTTTCCAGAAATCCGAGCTAAGTCTCTCCTCTAGGCTTGTCTCGATCCAGTATGTTGCCTCGGATTCTAGGGCGGTGTCGATAGAGTTGGTTCATTCCATAACCGGGTCTCCGAACTTGGTGTTTTTTCCCCAGTAAGCCCCGTACTCCTTGTGTGAGTTAGGTCGACACTAAGGAGTAACGAGTTTTTTGAGTTGATGTGCCCTGGATACCGAGGTTATGATGGGGCATTTAATGCTTCATGTGTCGTTCTTAATTGGCGTCGATTCAGTCCTCGTGGTCGCACGAGCGGACAGCCGTCAAAACGTTTCGTCCGCTTATGAGCATCGAATGCGTGGCTAGGGCGTTACCTGCGTCAGTCGGCATGCATCACGTGTCGGGCGGGGGAGTCAAAGCATGCGTATGGACGGCATGGATATACAAAATACCATCAAGTGGGCCCTACTGTAAGGGTAACACCTACTAAGCTGTTACCCGGGTACTACCTAATCCGCTCCTGCTGGGGAGAGGCCGGCCCCATCAGATCAGTGGGTGGTCCGTTGAACTACTAAGGGAAAACAGTACTAACCGTGGCCCACTCGACTACCAAAGGATAGCTAACCAACGGTGAATACCTACTTGATCGCGTGAGATAGAAGACTATCAGCACAAGTACCAAAACCGCACGTGTGTACAAAATCAGGGCCCACATAATGAGTGAACGAGCCTGATGTTTGGGCCAATCTTGTTGATAATGCCTTTCAGCTATGAACCGTCTTGATCTCCCACGTGCACCCCACCTGCTGACTGGACTATCTTCATTCTGGTGTGATGACTTGTAAAAGTGGGGACCATATACTGAACGGCTCTGATCTTGCCCAAACTTGGACGGTTGTAATTAAAACGTACATTCGTGTGATTTTGGTGTACCTGACTTTTCGTGCAGCTACCTCTGACCAGCAACATTGCAAGAAAAACGAGGCACATGTGCGGAAATAACGCATCAAATACTATTAAGTACTGCGCATTTTTCCTCCCACGTGTTGCATGGGCAGAACATCCGAGCCGTCCAAAAGATCAGTCACAGCGTTTATATCATCCGACGTGAAATCAAACCGTTTCAAGACCATCAGGTGGGCCACGCCATTAAAATGAATGAAATACGTACCCAACGATCTGATCCAACGTACGGTCTTGGCCTACATCGTGATGTAACGGCCTGATTTTTCCGGTCGGCTGATTTTCAAAACGAGCCAACATTTGCATCAGCTAGGATGTCCCACACGTGTAAGATGAAAAAACTATGCAGTACTGTAAGCCTATCCTACTTAGCAAATGGAAAAAAAAAAAAACCATGGGTGGGGCCCACCGTGATGTTTGCATAACATCCAATCCGTCCATGTCCACCCCCTGATGTTTTCCTTGGAACCCAAAATTCTGGCCGGTCCAAAACTAGGGCCACATCACATGGAGCAGTTTTGGAATGGGAATGCCCATCACTAGAAGACGGGTCCACCTAATTCTTTATATGGATATGTATTACCTGCGACCCTACCAGGAAGCTAGGTGGGGCCCACTGTGATGTTTGCGAGAAATCCATCCGTTTCATCCGTTTTGCTAGCTTGTATGTTTAAGTACATTTAAAAAATGAAATGAATCCAAAACTCAAGTGGGTCACACCATGGGAAAAAAAAGGATGGAGAGAAATGCCTACCATTGAAACATGAGGGCCATGTAAGATTTGCATCAGACTAATATTTCTATTTTCAGCTCGTTTAGGTAGCAATCACCTTATAAATGATTTGGTTGGGATGTAAACATTACTGATGTGGACTTCCAAAGGTTTCAACAACAGGCATTTCCTTCCACAATGACCGCTATGATGTGTATGTTTTATTCATGCGGTCCATTCATTTTGCCAGTTCATTATGTGTGTTTTATCCCTGCCGTCCATTTATTTTGCCAGTTCATTCATTTTAGGCACAATTCAAAAAATGAGGCAATCCAAATCTCAGGTTGACCACGACTTAGGAAATAGGGGTGATTAAATGTGCAATGTTGAAAACTTATTGTAAATCACACAAGTTTTGAATCCAGCTGATATTTGTGTTTTAACTTTATTGGGTTTATATGTGACTTAATGGAAATGTCGACCGAAAACAAACATCATCCTATGCCCTAGGACGTTTCAGCGGGAACCTCCTGATATGTAGCTCACTTGAGCTTTCAGATCTATCTTATTTTTGTATACATGTCTTAAAAAGTGTTAGAAAAATGGATAGATGGTGTGGATAAAATATATAGTGGGCCCCTCATGTAGAGCGGGTCATTGACACTTTCACGTACAAAATGGATGAAAGAAGGCTTGATTAGAGGCAGAAGTTACCCAGATCATTAGAGCCTAAAAACAGGCATATCTCATGTATCGAATTGAGTTACTCGACGTACCATATATGATTTTGAGATAAGACGAGCTACTTTAGCCAACCAACCTAGCTATTATGCCAAATTTGCGAGATTCCATCAAATTGACGATCGAATTCCACGTTTATTTCTATTTTTACTATTTTTAGTAAGTTTTGGTTTAATCATAACTATTCATCAATTGTTGTGTCCAACATGAAAAGTGTTTAGAAAAATTAGGAGAATAACTGTAACACCCTGAAAATCGGGGGTCGTGCATACGCTCGACTCTCGAGTTCCCGGGGTCACTTATAACCGGTTTTCATTAATATGCGATTAATCCAGTCTAAATGCACATTCTGGAATTTCCTAAAATATGAAGCACAACCACACAAGTCTACCGAAATGGAAGGAAAACAATTATACCTATATATACACATGACCAAAAGAATACAAACGAGCGTACAAGGTGATGCCAACAAAATTCACAAAAAGAATGACATGTGCAAAGAAATAAAGCTGAGCCGCTGTTCGGCGATCCAACGACCCATCTACTGATCCGACGGGGTCCTACTCATCAACTGGAAGTAAGGGAACTCGTCTTCCTCCTCGAGGCTCGCATCGTCAGGCTCCACGGAGTCTATATCACCTGCATCTATGAACGGGTCTGGTTGGTGTTTTAAAATACCGTCCTAGAGTGGGAGTGAGTGATCAACTCTGTGGGTGTTATTAGCCATAAGTTGTAACAAGCATCAATTATAATAAAAATTTAATGAAAAGCAATCAATCATAAACATCTGTCTAGTCTTGTTAATGTGCATGCATGCAAGATGATATGATATATGCCCTCACCACAACGCTCCCTCGTGCGACAACATCTAACAATCGCCAATGCCAACACTCCCTCAGTGCGACCTCGACTGCCGAGTCACCAACCTAGCTAATGCCATGCAATGATGATGTTAACCGGGTTCTTAGTTAAGTCCATTCATCCAGCAGATTTGGGAATCTGATACACCCCACGTATCAAATGCCCTGAACTAGTTGCGAGGCGAAGACCCCCCAATGTGTGAGGCCGAGACCCCGCGATCCTTGACCCCGTCGGGTTTTCCCGTGTAAGCTGAAAAAAACTATGCAATACTGTAAGCCTATCCTACGTAGCAAATGAAAAAAAAAAAAAAAAAACCATGGGTGGGGCCCACCGTGATGTTTGCATAACATCCAATCCGTCCATGTGCACCCCCTGATGTTTTCCTTGGAGCCGAAAATTCTGTCCAATCCAAAACTAGGGCCACATCACATGGAGCAGTTTTGGAATGGGAATGTCGAATGCCCATCACTAGAAACGGGTCCACCTAATTCTTTATATGGATATGCATTACCTGCGACCCTACCAGGAAGCTAGGTGGGGCCCACTGTGATGTTTGTGAGAAATCCATCCGTTTCATCCGTTTTGCTAGCTTGTATGTTTAAGGACATCATTTAAAAAATGAAATGAATCCAAAACTCAAGTGGGTCACACCATGGGAAAAAAAGGATGGAGAGAAATGCCTACCATTAAAACATAAGGGCCATGTAAGATTTGCATTAGACTAATATTTCTATTTTCAGCTCGTTTAGGTTGCAATCACCTTATAAATGATTTGGTTGGGATGTAAACATTATTGATGTGGACTTCCAAAGGTTTCAACAACGGGCATTTCCTTCCATAAAGACCGCTATGATGTGTATGTTTTATCCATACGGTCCATTCATTTTGCCAGTTCATTATGTGTGTTTTATCCCTGCCGTCCATCCATTTTGCCAGTTCATTCATTTTAGGCACAATTCAAAAAAACTAAGGCAATCCAAATCTTAGGTTGACCACGACTTAGGAAATAGTGGTGATTAAATGTGCAACGTTGAAAACTTATTGTAAACCACACAAGTTTTGAATCCAGCTGATATTTGTGTTTTAACTTTATCCAAGTGTATATGTGACTTAATGGAAAGGTCGACCAAAATGAACATCATCGTAGGCCCTAGGACGTTTCAGCAGGAACTTCCTGATAAGTAGCTCACTTGAGTTTTAGATCTATCTTATTTCTGGATACATGCCTTAAAAAGAGTTGGAAAAATGGATAGATGATGTGGATAAAATATATAGTGGGCCCCTCATGTAGAGGGGGTCACTGACACTTTCACGTCCAAAATGGATGAAAGAAGGCCTGATTAGAGGTGGAAGTTACCCAGACCGTTAGAGCCTTAAAACAGGCATATTTCACGCATCAAATTGAGTTACTACCATATATGATTTGGGGATAGGACAAGCTACTTTAGCCAACCAACCCGGCTATTATGCTAAATTTGCGAGATTCCATCAAATTGACGATCAAATTCTACGTTTAGTTCTGTTTTTATTATTTTTAGTAAGTTTTGGTTTAATCATAACTCTTCATCAATTGTTGTGTCCAACATGAAAAGTGTTTAGAAAAATTAGGAGAATAACGTGGTTAAGTCACATAGAACACTTATTATAAATAATAAAGTTACAAATTTTAAGGAGTTTTAGTTGTAGTTTAATACTGAAATTTCTTCCAGGTCTTGGTATCCTTATTTAAAGGGTTTTTAAATTCGTTTTTAATCATTCATCAATCAAATTGTGAATTTTATAGAATTTAATTCTATTTTTCTTGCTTTTTTCCTTGCGGATTCGAGAAGTCTCTGTAAAGAGTCCAAAGAAGTTCTATGGATTCTGTTGATGCAAAAATCTGGTCCACCCTCTTTAGACCTTCGATTACCTGCACAAGAAGAAGACAAAGGAGACCCTGGCTAGAGCAGGGGACCCTCCGATGCCAAAGTCATGCTAGGAATCTGGGTCTTATCGTATTGAGGGGATTTGGGAGAGAGTTTTCGCGTACCTTTCACCCTTGAAGTGTTTCTCATTTATAGGAGAGGGAGGATCCTATCGTACGGGGATTCTCTCCCTGATTTCTAGGAGATTTGATTTCGTCGTAATCTGCTTACGGATACTTCTCGATCCCGAGATCCTCGGGATCGAGAATCCTTTCACAAGATTTTCGGAGCGGTTTTTAAGCTTACACCGTTTCTTCCTCGCTCGGCTCGGCCTCGACTGACTCAAGTAACGGCTGCAAGGATAAAGCTTTCTGCCCCTTGTCGAACAAAACATGATCGGCTTATGACCGACATTCTTTCTTAATTCGATACCCGACACTGTATCCGGCCTCATATGGGTTGGTTTTATGGTCGGTCAGGTTGCTTTTAGCTTCAGGGCCTCAATCGGCCTCTTTAGACATTCTTGCCTCGTTAACCGAGCCAACTTTATACGTCTTACTTTGTCTATGGCTCCTGACTCTTAAGGTCTCGACCGGGATCCGTTTTTCTGAAAATCTGAGCTAAGTCTCTCCTCTAGGCTTGTCTCGATCCAGCACGTTGCCTCGAATTCTCGGGTGGTGCCGATAGAGTTGGTTCATTCCATAACCGGGTCTCCGGACTTGGTGTTTTTTCCCTAGTAAGCCTCTTACTCCTTATGTGAGTTAGGTCGACACTAAGGAGTAACGAGTTTTTTGAGTTGGTGTGCCCTGGATACAGAGGTTATGATGGGGCATTTAATGCTTCATGTGTCGTTCTTAACTGGCGTCGGTTCAATCCTCGACGTGGCACGAGCGGACAGCCGTCAAAATATTTCATCCGCTTATGAGCATTGAACGCGTGGCTAGGGCGTTACCTACGTCAGTAAGCATACGCCACGTGTCGGGCAAGGGAGTCAAAGCATGCGTCGATTTGACTCCTCCTTAAATGTCGTTGTCACGTGGCTCGGGTATAAAAAGGAAGAGCGGGATTTGTTTCTCATTTTCGCGCGAGCTTTCCTTTCCCGTTTTCTGTTCTTCCTTTCTTCTCCTCCCTGCTTGTCTTCGCGTTTCGCCACTTCTTCTATTATTTTCACCTTTCTTTTCCTTTTTACTTCTCCAACTGTGCGTTTTTCGCCTCTACGGTGAGTTTTCTTTCCCTCCCTTTCCTTTTCAACTCTTTAATGACAGTGCATTCTTCAAGTCCCGGGGAAGGGATTTCCGGTGATGAGGACGAAACGGGACATCTCTTGAATGTCACGGAATCGCCCTCATTGCTGGCGGAGATGGCGATTAGTGCCAATGAAGCTTTCTGGTTCTCTGAAAGAACGTCTAGAACTTCAGCGGAACGTCTTGCTTTGGCGGGTCCTTCTGGCGGAGGAACATCTCTGGTGACCGCCCCTAGGAGATCCAACCCCCGTTTTTCTGGGGATGAGTTAGAAGAAGAAGAGGAGTTAGAGGAAACCACTGACTCGGTTCCCCTAAGAAGGTTGGCCAGGGCCGTTAAGTCGGCAGACAAAGAGGGAGATGCTGCCGAGGGAGAAGTTGGAGACGATCTGAAGGGTCCAATCCCATCAGTTTTAACTGAGGCGGATTTAGACAGAATCCGAGTCGGGTATCATATCCTTGACTCGGTTATTATTCGTCTTCCCCTTCCAAGTGAATTGCCTGACCATCCCCATGCTGGGATGGTCGCAATTTTTCAAGTCGCAATGCAATGTGGCTTATGTCTGCCCCTCTAATCCGTTGTCGGGATTTTCTGTCCCAACTCCGAATTTCTCCTGAGCAGATAGTGCCGAACGAGTGGAGGAACTTGTTCGGATGTTCAGTGTTGTGGGTCGAGACAGAGCAACCCCCATTGACTATAGACGAGTTCCTTTATCTGTACCAAATACGGCCAAACCCTCAATAACCCGGTTAGTACTTCTTGTGCGCTTGGCGGAACAAGGGCGGTCCTTTGATAACCGACCCTCCTACCTCCAAAAAACACTGGAGAGAGAAGTAGTTTTGGGCATGCGGTCGCTGGGAGATTGCCGAGCTTGGGCTCTTCCAATCTCGTATTCCCCAAGCGTTTTCTGAAGCAGGTGACTCGGCATTTCCTTTCTTCGTATCTTTTTTGTCTTGACATTCTTGAGTCTGACTAAACGCGTTTTGCAGATATCCCCAAGAGAAGGCTGAAGCTAGGATCTGGTGCTCTAGCTCGAATCAAGGAGCTGAGGGGACTAGGTCTAGAAGATCGATCTTGGAAGACTCTTCTTCAACCAGAGCGTCTCCTTCTCTCGGGCTTAGACTCTGCCGTGACAGGTATCCTCGACTTATTTTGACGCATTTCTTTTGGATTTTATCTAACTCTTTACCTTATCTAATACAGAGATGGCTGAAGCTCGACCCTTTCTTAAACCGGCATAAAAAATGAATGCTCCTTCGAGATCGGTGCTTCTGTAAGAGCCTCGGCCTTTAAAGAAGGCAAAGACAGCTCCGAAGGCTACGGAGCTATTCGCCCCAGTTGCCCTGTTTCAGTTGTCCCGACCATCGTCGTACTTTCTGACCCCGAAGAGAGGGCGGAAGAGATGGGAGCTGCTCCCGTCGAGTCTCAAGTGGCTTCTAAGCCGAGGCTCGTCGCAGAGCAAGTCTCGGAACTAAGAGAAGAGTAGAGAGGGGAGACTTCAGGAGGGGGGATGACTCAATAGGAGCCTTTGCCTTTCCAGCAGGTGGTATCGGGAATGATCCCTTGGGTAATCGCTCATGGGAGTGAGAGAGACTTCGCTAGTCTCTACAACGCCTCTTCGCTGCAAACCCTTGGTCATACGATGAAGATACTTCTTGAGGTAATGTCCGTAATCTCTCTCTTTTTTTTGTTTATGATTTCTTCTATTAGTCACTCAGTCTGGCCTTACATTTTTCTTCTGTAGTTAGCCCCTTGTTTAGTTAAGGCCTGCTTGGATCTGACTGCCGCTCAAAAGCAGGCGGCTGAGGCAGGAGCAAAAGTCGAGGCTTCCTTAGCTTGGGCTGGAATTCTGTCTGGCGAGTTGGGACTTGCTCGGAAGGCCACTGCTGATGCCAAAGCTGAGTGCGCTCGCTTAGCTTCGCTACTGACGGAGGCTCAAGAAGAGAGTCGGCGAATCCGTCAAGCTCATGCCTCTTGCGCGGATAAGTTGGCTCGAACCAAGGGTGAAGCTGAGGCAGCCATTCAGAAGGCCATCGACGAGGATAAGGAGGCCAAGGATAGAGCTATGCAAGCCTTTCTCGAATCCCAAGAATTTGAGGAGGAGATGGATCGCTTGTATCAGAGCGGATACACGGCTTGTATCAAGGTGATGAAGGAATCTTTTCCTAACCTTGATCTGTCGAGATTTGACGATGATGTCTCTGGTCCTGATGGCGTGGAGGCCGAGGCCGCCGAGTCTGCTGATGCTGCGGCTGGTGTTGAGGTCGAGGCCGAGGCAACTCCTGAAGTTGCTGAGGCTGCTCCCAGTGGTGGCAGCTGAGTCTGAACCACTTCTTTTGGTACCATCATCAGCTCCATTTTTTGCACTCACACCAGCTCTTCAAACAGACCAAGCTCCAAGACAGGCTCGAGAGTATCCATGACCAAGGAAGATGCTTGCGTGTCACAGCCGACCTTTCCTTTTGCTTTTAAGCCTTTTGCTTTATCAATGTAATGTCGCAACAAGGTGTAGCTTAATGTAACAAACATACTGACAAATGAATATACTCAGTTTTCTTTTATTTATTTTGATTCAGTTTACATGCTTGTTAGTTTTGAATCTTTCTGAACGCTTCGTTGGGCTGACCTAGATATAGTAGATTTTTAGATGCTCGGTATTCCACGGATGAGTCAGCAACTGTCCAGTTAAGTCTTCCAATCAATACATTCCTGGTCGGATGGTGCTTGAGATGACACATGGTCCTTCCCAGTTGGGTCTCAGTGTGCCCGCACTAACTTCTTTAGTGTTGAGGAACGTTTTTCGAAGAACCATGTCTCCGACTCGAAATCGCTGATTTTAACTCAGGCATTATAAAACCGAGCTACTTGTTACTGTTGAGCTATAGTTCGTAACTGAGTTTTTTCTCTTTGTTCGTCCATAAGGTTAAGTTCGAGGGCCAAGAGTTCTTCATTATCTTCTTCGTTAAACGAACTGATTCGAGCTGAGGGCAGCCTGACCTTGACTGGGGTAACGGCTTTCGAGCCATAAGCAAGGGAGAATGGGGTTTTTCCTGTAGCGGTTCGAACCGTGGTTCGGTATGCCTACAGTATCTTTGGGAGTTCTTCAGCCCACGCTCCTTTAGCTCGGTCATGCTTAGTTCGGAGATCCCGTTTGATGATCTTATTAACCGCCTCAACTTGTCCGTTCGTCTGAGGATGACGAGGTGATGCGTATACATTTCTGATTCTGAGATTACCACACATTTCACGAAAGCTCTTATTGTCAAACTGCTTCCCATTGTCGATAACAATGGTCTGGGGTACCCCGAAACGGCAGACAATGTTCTTCCATATGAAGTCCGTGATCTTCTGCTCAGTTATTTTTACTAGTGGCTCAACCTCGGCCCACTTTGTGAAGTAGTCCACTGCTACGACAATGAATTTGGTCTGTCTTTTACCCATGGGTAGTGGTCCGATAATGTCAATTGCGCAAAGGGCTAAGGACCAGTCATTGGAGTCAGCTCCTCTGGGGGTTGCCTCGGAACGACTACGAACCGTTACATTTATCGCATCTGCGGACGAGTTCACAAGCGTCGTGCTGGATGGTCGGCCAATAGTACCCCTGACGTAGAACTTTATGCGCGAGATATTGTCCTTCTGAATAGTTTTCACATATTCCTTCATGTATGTATTTCTCGTAGTACATAGTCGGCTTTATTGGGGTTTAGGCATCGTAGTAGCGGATCGTAATAACTTTTCTTGTATAGCACCTCGTTGAGTAAGGTGTAGCGAGAAGCTCAGATTTTTAATCGTCGAGCATCGGCGTAGTCTTCGGGAAACTCTCCGTTGTTGAGATATTGGATAATCGGGTCGAGCCAAGTGGGCTCCGAATCGATTGTGTGAACGACTGAGCTAATTGGTTCACCAATACTCGGTTCGGCGACGTATTCGATTGGAATGGACCTTGGTATGTCGTCCTCGTTGGCTGAGGCGAGTCTCGTTAACAGATCAGCTTTGGCGTTCTCTGTCCGAGGGATCCGAGTAACCACACACTGTTGGAATCCATCGATTAACTCTTTGGCTTTCTCCACGTATGCTTTCAATTGCTCTTTACATGTTTGGTACACACCAGCGACTTGATTGACGACCAATTGTGAATCGTTGAAAACATTGAGATGTGTAACGCCCAAACTGGCATCGAGTCGGAGGCTGAGCAATAAAGCTTCATATTCTACTGTGTTGTTTGAGGCTTAAAATTCGAGTATTAAGGCATATTGCATGTAGGTTTGATCAAGGGTTTCCAACACTACTCCTGCCCCACTTACCTTAAAGTTGGAGGAGCCATCGACATACAGCTTCCAAGCGATTGTGTCGGGCACTGACTCGAGAGAGGCGGTGGTCAATTCTTCAGCAGGCTCGGTATTCCCAGCCATTGAATCTGCTCGTGGTGTCACTTCAGCAATGAAGTCGGTCATGGCTTGCCCCTTAACTGCTACTCTCGGCTTAAATTAGATATCGAATTCACTGAGTTCAATCACCCACTTCGTGAGCCGGCCTGAAGCTTCTGGTTTCTGTAGGACCTGACGTAGTAAGAGGTCAGTCATGACGATAATTGGTCAAAGTCGTCGCGAGGAGATGATCAATATTAGGGCCACTTTTTTCAAGAGTGGGTATCTCGTCTCTGCCGGTAGTAGTGCTTTGCTGACGTAATAAACCGACAGTTGTTTCCCTTCGTGCTCTCGTATCAGTGTCGAGCAAGCCGTTACCTCGGACACTGCAAGATATAACAACAGGGCTTCTCCTGGCTCATGTTTCGATAAGAGGGGCGAAGATCCGAGGTAAGATTTTAATTGCTGGAACGCTGCTTCGCACTCTTCCATCCAATCCACTATTTGTCGTCCCTTCAATTGTTTAAAAAATGGGAGACATTTATCAGTGGCTCGGGAGAGAAAGCGGTTAAGTGTCGCTACTCGTCCAGTCAATCTTTGTATATCTTTTATAGTTTTTAGAGACTCCATGTCAAGCAATGCCTTGATTTTCTCTGGATTTACCTCGATTCCTTGCTGACTGACTAGGAATCCGAAGAACTTTCCAGAGCTCACACCAAAGACACATTTGCTCGGGTTCAACTTCATTGGGAACTTATGTAAGATCAGGAACATTTCTTCTAAGTCGGCTATATGGTCGACTGCGTGTACACTTTTGACGAGATATCGTCAATGTATACTTCCATGGTTCGACCGATCAATGGAGCAAAGATTTTGTTCACTAATCTTTGATAAGTCACTCCAGCTTTTTCAATCCAAACGGCATCACTCGGTAATAATAAAGTCATTTGTCAGTAACAAATGTGGTATTAGATTTATCAGACTAATGCATTACAATTTGGTTGTACTCTTAATAAGCATTCATAAAACTAAGAAGTTCGTGCCTCGCAGTGCTATCCATCAACTGAAGATCCTTGGAAGAGGAAAACTATCCTTTGGGCAGGCTTTATTCAGGTCGGTATAGTCAATACAGACACGTCACTTCCTATTGGCTTTTTTCACAAGTACGACGTTGGCTACCCATTCTGGGTAGTATATCTCTTCTATCAATTTGACCTTGAGGAGTTTGCTAACCTCTTCTTCAATGATTACGTACCTTTCAGGACCGAGTGGATGTCGCTTATGTCAGATCGGCCGGTAGGTCGGATCAATGTTAAGTTGATGTGTGATAACGGATGAGTTGATTCTTGGCATGTCCTCATGGTTCCACGCAAATACGTCGGCGTATCGCCAGAGCAGGGCTATCAGATTGTTTTTCAGCGGCGACCGTAGAGACGAGCCAATTTGTACCATTTTAGATTCGTCGGTCTCGACCAAAGGTACCGAAACAAGGTCTTCGACCAGTTGCCCTCACTCATGAGTTTCAGCTCTAGGATCTAATGACTCGATCACTAATACCTCGGTCGGGACTTTTACGGCTGTTGCGTAGTAGCTTCTTACATCCTGCTAATCTCCTTTAACGATTCCTACTCCCAACTCAGTCGAAAATTTCATAGAGAGATGGTATGTAGATACTATGGCTTAGACGAGACTCAGAGAGGGTCGGCCGAGTATTGCATTATAAATGGACGACTGGTCGACTATCAGAAAGTCGACCATTACTGTCACCTGGAGCGGAGGGTTTCCAGCAGTAAGTGGCAGCGAGATGATACCTTCTGGGAGTATCTGTCCTCCAGAGAATCTGATCAATGGGGTACGCACCGGCCGCAAGGTCGATCGTTCAATACCCATTTTGTCGAATGCTTGAGTGAACAGTACGTCAGCAGATGATCCTGTGTCGACGAGTATGCGGAACAACCTTCGGTTTGCGATGGTTAGAGTGATAATTAATGCGTTATCATGAGGATGATGAATGTCTCGAGCGTCTTCATCGGTGAACGAGATGCAATATTTTTCTCTCTTCTTTTCCTTCGAAGGCCAAGCTATGATCAGGATCTCAGACTCGGGTCGACTGATGCTCTTGGCGTGACTTTTTCGAGCAAATTTGAGTCGCCTCCGCCGCGGGGACCACCGACGATAGTCCAGATCTCCTTCGTGGGTCGGTTATCTCCCGAGCGTTCTTCCGCTGTCCCGGTTCTCTCGATGTGTTGTCTGAGCCGGCCTTCTCGAATAAGCCTTTCGATCTCTTCCTTCAAGTGATAACAATCACTCGTACTGTGGCCATGATCGCAATGGTAGTGGCAATATTTATCCTTATTCCGTCGGTTCGGATTACTCCGAAGCTTATTCGGCCAACTGATGAATCTTTCACTCTTGATTTCTATCAACACCTGCTCTTGAGGTTTATTAAGCGGGGTGTACGTAGAAAACCTTCGGTCGGGTCGCTTGCCCGACTTGCGTTCATCGCGTGTTCGGTCATCCTTACGCTTCTTTCCTCCGGTCGAGTCAACTTCCTTTTTGGCTGACTTTTTGGCTCGAATTTTCACCTTCTGGGTGGCCTCATGTAAGTTTCTTGTTTCCTTGGTGTCCGCGTATTTATCTGACTGAGTTACGAATTCAGCCAAAGTCTCAAGCAAATTCTTGTCTAGGGATGCCAGAAACGGCTTATCCCTAACGCCCTGCATGATGGATATGAGTGTCGTCTCCTCTGAATGTTTCCGAACTTGGAGTGATTCAAAGTTGAAACGTTTGATGTAGTTTTTCAGTAGTTCTCCCTCCTTCTGAACTATGTTGTTCAGATGCGTAGGGGGCTTCAACTTCTTCTTTCCGCCAATGAAATTGGTGAGAAAGGTACCACTGAGTTCTGCAAACGTGCTAATGGACTTTGGTTTTAGCTGCTTAAACTAAAGTCAGGCTACATCGGCTAATGTGAGGGAGAAAGCCGGACACATCACGGCATCCGAGGCATTATGCAGTTCCATGTACGTTCGGAAGCATTCGATGTGTTTAATCGGGTCGGTTTTGCCTTTGAAAGGTGTAATCTACGGGAGGCGAAACCTTTCCGACAACCAAGCTTGCATCACTTCATTGACGAACGGGGACGCTTTTGTTTCTGTCCTAGCTGAATATGCATCCCGACTATGCTTCATGTCCACCATCTCTTCTAGCACTTCTTTTTTAAAGTCATGAAGGTTAGCTTTCAAAGGCTCGTTGCTTTCTGCCATCCCTTCAACCGGAGGCCAACTGCGCCTCCTCCGATCTATATCACGTCGAAGATCAGTGGAAGGTAGTATGGCAGTCGCAGAATGAGCGGGCGCTGGCTCGGGCGGCCTATGGGGCTAACTCGGCTGTGCCAGCCACTGCGGGGCAGTGGGATGAAGTTCAGCGACTTGTTGCGGAACATTCATCGCCTGTTCTTGTTGAGGCTACTGAGTCTGTTGACGGTGCATCTACCCTAACATTTGTTTCATAACGTTTATGTCTACTTTGAGCTCCTGGACCTTCCGATCCAACCGTCCATTTCCTCGATTCCGCTGGGTATTTCTAGTTGCGGCAGATGCTGCAAGATGAGCCGCGGAACCTTGTTAATTATCGGTTGGTTCTGAGCTCCTTGGACCCCGTCTAGACCTGACAGTCCAGCGTTATCAACCTCATTTGGTTTGTTAGGACCAATTTTTCTGGTTCTCACCATTAGCGTTCGCTTGATACTTCTGGATAGAGCCTGGAACACAACTTTTTGTATCGTTTCCCACAGACAACGCCACACTGTTGATGCAAAAATCTGGTCTACCCTCTTCAGACCTTCGATTACCTGCATAGGAAGAAGACAAAAGAGACCCTGGCTAGAGCAGGGGACCCTCCGATGCCAAAGTTATGGTAGGAATCTGAGTCTTATCGTATTGAGGGAATTTGGGAGAGAGTTTTTGTGTACCTTTCACCTTGAAGTATTTCTCATTTATAGGAGAGGGAGGATCCCGTCGTACGGGAATTCTCTTCCTGATTTCTAGGAGATTTGATTTAGCCGTAATCTGCTTACGGATACTTTCCGATCCCAAAATCCTCAGGATCGAGAATCCTTTCACAAGATTTTCAGAGTGGTATTTAAGCTTACATCGTTTCTTCCTCGCTCGGCTCGGCCTCGACCGACTCAAGTAACAGACGAATCTCGGCTGGTTGCAAGGATAAAAGCTTTCTGCCCCCTATCGGACGAAACAGGATCGGCTTATGGCCAACGTTCTTCCTTAATCCGATACCCGACAATGTATCCAGCCTTGTATGGGTTGATTTTATGGTCGGTTAGGTTGCCTTTAGCTTCAGGGCCTCAATCGGCCTCTTTAGACATTGCTGCTTCATTAACTGAGCCAACTTTACGTGTCTTACTTTGCCTATGGCTCCTAACTCTTAAGGTCTCGGCCGGGATCCGTTTTCCCAGAAATCCGAGCTAAGTCTCTCCTTTAGGCTTGTCTCGATCCAGCACGTTGCCTTGGATTCTCGGGCGGTGCAGATAGAGTTAGTCCATTCCATAACCGGGTCTCCGGACTTGATGTTTTTTCCCCAACAGTTGAAAATCTTCTTAGAGCTAACTATCATGTTTATATGCCATCTAAATTGTTCATGGGATGATTATCACTTAAATAAACTCCAAGTACAAATATCATTCTCATACAAAACTTCTATTGTCCTAAGCACATTCAAAACATACTTTTTCGTGTGCTGTAGCCCCCGTGAGTATTGGATTTGTTTTATTTTTAGAATTTTTAGAATCATGTTCTACCATGGTCTTAAAAAATAGACAGATAAAGTAAATTTGCTACCGACATTTCTACTAAACCCCAGGGACATTTATACCATACTCCAGGGGCACATGATGAAATCCCTTACAAAGGAAATGAGTCCGCTTGTAGCTAAGTCTCGTGAAAAACTTGTTTGAAAGTTGTCCCAGAGTAAGTAAACAATCGTTCTCAAAACCAGTCCTTTCAATCAAATCCAAACATTAGTGCCGTCGTCGTCTCAAAATTATGTCATCTCAAAACTCCTATAGGCCGCAACACATGATTTTATAACTTATTGGCATGAGTTTTTAGGGTGTGCACTTAGTAAATCTTGAGTCAGGCTGATTTAGTACCCTAAAAAGAACATGAGGAGTACATGATGGACGGACTAGATGTCATGAAAGCGTGGGCCCTTACATCGAGTTGTAGGTTAAGCTTTAATCTACAAAGCTGTGTAGTCCTAGTGTACTATTGTAATTCAGAAAAGTACGTATAAAGGACGTATCTATCAATAAGGAAGAGCTTAAACGTACAGTACCTCCATCACGCGTCCGTGGGCGCTGGCCCAGCTTCCATCGATCACGTATATGAGATGTAATCAAATGCGACCACGGCATGCTAAAAGCTTACCACGCAACACTATCTTTCACGCCAACCTGTAATTATTAAGGAAATCTGAGTAATGTAAATGTGGGCCCCACCACAAAGACCACCTCTTGTGAATATCAGGTTGATCTATTCATTAGGTTCGCGACACCACCCAAATAATTGGATGGCCTAATTTCGGTGGTGCACAATTGATGAGTAGACAGACCAGTCTGATTTTCAGTGAGGTGATCTTCGTGATGGGACATACGATTTGAACGGTTCAGATGTCCTTAACATGTTACAGGTTGGCAGAAAAGAGGGTGTAGTATGGTAAGCTTAATATACTTGTATTGTATGGGATCATTCCTTGTATTGATAATCTGGACCATCCAAACCGTCGGGCTTAGCGTGGCTGGAGCAGGCCACAAGTCTCACTGATTGAACAATCCTGGCCATTAATTGGTGGCATCAAATGGAAGATTAAAATAAAATAGCCAGCAGTCCATAATAAACGGCTGTAATTAGATATTTGAAATTATCTGATTGGTTTTAGTTTCTCGCTTTGATCATCCACAATGGGTCTGACTATTTGGACCGTCCGGATTAATTACATACATATATCGTCAATGACTCATCGACCATTTTGAAAATGGTGGTGAACTCTCACCAAACTCGTATCGGTTACTGTTCAAGAGAAAGCTGGGTACTCCAGCAGATTATAACCATACACGGTAGCGGATTGCCCGTGACCCCGGGCACATAGATATCTTTGTGCCCGGGGATGTGTGGGGTCCACATATATGTACATTACAAATTCACTCCGTCCATCTGTTTTGAAATACCACAATAGGACGGGATTCTTAAAATCAGGTAGATCCAAAACTCAGGTGGGCCACACCAATAAAACAGTGGGAATAACAACATCCACCGTTGAAACGTTCCTTGATCTGACCATGGTGTTTATATGCCATCCAAACCGTTCATAGAATTATTACCACTCAGATAAACTGTTGGAACAAATATCATACTGATGCAAAACGTCTGTCACTGCCAAGCGTTCAATCCCTACCGTTTCATGTGGTATGGCCCACATGAGTATTGGATCTT
The DNA here is from genome assembly GCF_029962835.1 of Magnolia sinica. Lineage (NCBI taxonomy): Eukaryota > Viridiplantae > Streptophyta > Magnoliopsida > Magnoliales > Magnoliaceae > Magnolia > Magnolia sinica. Next base: position 79,746,861 of record NC_080582.1, read on the forward strand.
CCTGATTTTTAAAATCCTGCCCTATTGTGATCTTTCACAACAGATGGATGAAGTGGATTTGCAACGGACATCTCTATGGGCCCCACACATCCCCGGGCACTGAGATATACCACAAGCAATCTACTCCCACCATTCACATGCAAGTACAAACGAAATGCACACGTGGCAACATATCCACCAATCCAAACCGCTCAAATCATAGGCCCCACTTTACATGGGTATTAAGAGGAAAATATACTGAAACGATAATCCTAGCCGTACAAGTAGTGGCCATCAGTTAGGAAAAAAACGAAAGTCAGGTGTCCAAAATCAACAGAAAAATGCAAATATATCGACGATCAGGATAATCGGCAATCTGATTTGGGGCTTGTCTGCTTAGATCGGGCCAGTGAACATGCATGAGCATGTACGGTTACATTGTGCATGTGCATGGATATTCATACTCCGTCAGAGTATTTTAAAAACATTTCTCATCATTAACACACCCAACTCAGCATCTTCAAACGAGTGGTTGTTCTTCATTCATATCGTTCAAAGTGGGCCAGGGAGAGGCCCACTAGAAGAAAACCCGGCCCACAAATTGTTATTTCCTCGAGCTGTGTGGGCTTAGTTGTCGGCCACAAACCAAATGCAAAACTAGTCCAGCCTAGTTACAACCATAGTGGTAGAACCTTGGGTAAGAATAGACGGTCGGATTGGATCGGATCGGATCATTAGGGTAGTGGGCCTGACCCATTTCATAATTCATATAAAACTTTTGGGCACAAGCTCTACCCATTAAAATTTAGGTACTAACCAAGATGATGTAGGACGAAGTCAAGGAAAATCTCATAAGCTGTTATGATAGAAAGAAATTTATTAATAAGCTTGGTCAAGAGCATAAAATACATTATATATCTTTTACAGGCATAACTTATTCATTTCGAACATATAATATATTATAGAAAGTCATAGAAGAACTTATGTTTAGTTTTTTTAAAAAATAAATAAATTTTAAGAGTTAATTTTAAGTTTATAGTTAAAATTTATTAGTTTTAACTAAAGATTTTACTATTCTTAGAGTGTTTTAGGATTCTGAGAGTCTTGAAATAGCTTAAAGTTCTTATTTAAATTATTAAGTAAAGTTTTTGTTAACTTAAAAGTTGTTTATTAATTTTAGTAATTTTACTATTTTAGAAATGTTTATTATTTCATGTAAGTTATGAATTTAGGTTTCAAAGTTTATAAAAGTCATAAGAAAGATTTGTAAACAAAATTATTATTATGATCATCAATTTTATTTATTTTCTTTTAGAGAGTTTTCTTTCATAGTGGATTCAAAGGTTATTCTTGAGAAAAAGAAGTTGATGATCTCTTTTATTTATCCATACACCTACCATGTTACAAGTTGTCATCATTTAAGTTTTATTCAAACTAGCTGAGATCGGTTACATATTTTTCTATACAATTCAAATCTATCATGGATCATATCCTCAGTTACATAACATGTCATCGAGCATTTTCTTATGACCGCCGGTGTGCTTTTTAAGTCAGAACCAAGTATGTACACACACACAGAAATACTCACCTACGCACCTTTGCACACATGTCTTGGGCACAGAATCTAAACAGTCGACGTGACGCAGTACCCCTTGAAACTTTATAGGCCTAATTTTCAGCCTGATCCAAAACTCTAGTGAGCCATAGAAAAGAGAAATGCAAATCAAGATAGGAAATTGTTTCATTTTTCCATGGCCCACCAGAGTTTTGTATCAGGCTGAAAGTTGGGCTTGCAAGGTTTCAAGAGATGACACATCATGTGGACCATTCAAATTCTGTGCCCATGACACATGTGCAAAGGTGCGCACGGGTGCTCACGTTCGAAGGTGTGCATCTCTCTCTCTCTCTCTCTCTCTCTCTCTCTCTCTCTCTCTCTCTCTCTCTCTCTCTCTCTATATATATATATATATATATATATATATATATATATATATCCAAATGCTCAGCCGCGCACCAGTTAGTATGAAACTTACGCGAACTTTTTTGAGAACCCATCATACATGATGTGACTCTAAAATTTGAACAGTCCAAGTGAAGCAGAACCTCATGAAACCCCTCGGGCACAATTTTTACTTTCATCCAAAACTTTGGTGGGCCATGAAAAATGAAAGCAGCTTCTTCCCTTGATTTGCATTTCTCTTTGCTATGGCCCACCAAAATTTTATATCAGGGTGAAAATTTGGACCTTGAGGTTTCATGGGATTCCACATTACATGGACCGTTCGGATTAGACGCCCATGACATGTGTGCAAAGGTGTGGATGTGCGTAGGTGCGCATGCCTATATATATATATATATATATATATATATATATATATAGAGAGAGAGAGAGAGAGAGAGAGAGAGAGAGGGGTTTGGGCCCTCTTAAATAAATGTGTCAACTCTTCTGTATATATATTATATATATAAAAGAGTTGACACATTTATTTAAGAGGGCTTGAACCTATCTCATGCATGGGTCATGCCTGAGTTAAATATAAGTCAAGTACATAAATTATAAGTGGATTCAAGACAACAGGGTGTCCCTGCTCCCTTATGAGGAACGACCAATTCCTGTGATTTCACACAAACCCACAATGTTAGTCATTTGCCCAAAATTATAAGCGGGCTTTCACACAAATAATAGTCTAAATAAGTAAGTTATATCAAGGTTGATTCATAAGATATTAAGATCGTGCTATCTTAGTTAAACTCAAAAATAATTAAAGGACATCCAAACATAAATTATTTTTAATAAGCTATTTTCACACTCATCCCAATGAAAGCAAAAAAAACCATGAACAATAAATAATGGTTTCTATGGCCGTAGTCACCCTCCCAATGTTCCATGTTGTTCCCTTGGGTGTTCCCTATCTAAGTATGGATTTTGGAATCTAAGCCTAACATTAGGGGGAGGTTCATCAATCCATAAGCACCCCTGCCGTCGACTTTTCTGCATATTAACGTATTTTCTTTGAATTTTTAGTATGACATAAATTGGACCTATTTAATAATTGTTCCATATATGGTAAGGTTAAGTTGATTTTAATTTCTAAAGCTCTCTTCTTCTTTTTTTTTTTTCTTTTTTTCTGTTTTTTAATCAAACTTTTGAACCCAGACTTGCCTCATGGGTCACCTAGACCTACTCATTGCTAGGTTAGACCCAATGACTAACCGACCCAACGCATTTGCAACCCTAAAAACAAGAGTCCAATGGATCTGTTATCCAATAATTTAACTTTTGAGCTATCAATCCTTCGTAGGGCAGTCGATGAGCCGGGTTGACCTATAGGCCATTCTGGTTTGGCCCATATCAGGTCCAACTTGAATGAGAATACTAGGATAGGGGCAGTGCCCAGGCCTAAAATTTAAGCCCGTTTATTAGGCTCGATCTACGATCCCAGCTCAATGTGGTACGTTTAAGGTTTCAAGGTTATTTTTCCCATACAATGAATCGCTGGCAATTAGAGTTGGGCATCGAGTTGAGTTGGACTGAGTTAGGGCCAACCTGACTCAACCCAATTTTGAAAAAGACCTGACCCGAACTCGACCCGACTCGGTATTGAGTCCAGCATACTTGACCCGATCCGAATATGGGTCTGTCCTGGACTAACCTAGACCCAGTTCGACCTGGCCACAGGTACCGAGTTGGGTCTAGTGAGCACCGTGTCGAGTTAGGTACGGGAGGTATCCATGGGCTAGAATCATAGCTTAGAACCTAAGGGCACTTGCCGGGATTGCAGCCTCTGCATCAGTTACTTGGCATCTTAGATCTGAAACATCAAATCTGGGTTTATATATATATATATAGTTTTGGATTGAATCGAGTTAATACTGAGTCAAATTTCGGGTCGAGTTGAGTCGAGTTATTAGGTGACCCGAACTCAACTCGGTTTTAATTCAGATTGGACGAAGTCTACTCGGTTTGGATTGACTCACCCTCTCGGTTCGGGTCGAGTCGGGTCTGAATGAGTCGGACGAGTCAAGTATGCCAAGTCGAGTCATCCCGTGTCTACTGGCAACACCTAATGAAAGCACAAATCTCGACTCCCGTGTCTACTGGCAACACCTAATGAAAGCACAAATCTTGCACGTAAGTGGATTTCTGGGCTTGGACATGGGCCCTTTGAAATCATCAAAGGCTGCGCTCATGTCCTGTTTGTCTTGGCCCATTGTGGGACCATGCCAAAGCCTCTGGATATAATCTTCCGTGATGAGGCCCACTAAAAAACTGTCTAGATCTCATCCACGTGTACACCTTGCATGGTTTCTGATCAAGGACACCTCTAAGTGGGTCTTCCAAGAAACACATCCGTTTGGTATTCACCAAGAAACTTAATTTAATTTCCCAAGTCTAATATACAGGGCTTTCAATGGGCTTGGGTCAGGCCAGGCAAAATCAAATTTTCGAATAGGCCAGCCCATCTAGCCCAGTCCAAGTCCGTAGCCAACCCCTGGCCCCGCCCGTTGACAGCCCTCCCTCCCAGTAGAACTCAGCTTTCAGTCAAGTGTGCAATTGAACTAGAGATTGTACATGCAACACATGTGCAACTCACACACACACACACACACACACACACACACACACACACACACATATATATATATATATATATATATATATATATATGCAGTCGAGCTCATGGGAACTTCCCATGAGGTCGAGCTGCGTGGGCCTCACCGTGATGTATGTCGAACATCAACACCGTGCATTTGATGGGTCCCCTTTAAATTATGGGATATCCCAAAAATCAGCCGTATACAGAAATCAGGTGGGCCATAGTATCTAAAACAATGTGAACACATGCCTAAAACTTATAAAGTACTTGGTGGGGCCACCTGAGTTTTAGATACAGCTGAAATTGTTTCTACCTCTCATCCATGTGGGACACACACAATGGATGGTCTAGATTTATGAACCACATCTTGGTAGACCCAACAAATGATTATGAATGTTTTATTGGGAGGGTAACCCCTCTCAACTTTTGTATGTGGTGTGGCCCACACAAGTCATGGATTGACTTGATTTTTAAGCTCGTGGCCCAACATGGGATAGTGCATTTGACTGATGGGGTAAATGTTCAACACGCATCATGGTGGGACCCACGCAGCTCGACCCTGTGGGAAGTTCCCATGAGCTCGACCTCACAGTACCATTTCCATATATATATATATATATATATATTATGTTTTATTTGTTGAATCTGGACCGTCAGTTTTCACTCTAACCGTTGGTTAGATGTCCACCAATCAGCCATTAATCTTTGTTTTATAAGCCATCTAAAGCATGGCCCATGATCTTGACGGTTGGATGTTACATATGTGGCACCTGTACAAAACAGCCACGATGATGCCAAAGCTTTTGTCCGTTGGAATTAAATGAGTTGATGATAGAAACAAGTAAGAACCACATAAATGTTTAAGTATTTAATGACCATTACTGGCCATTTATGTTAGATTATGATATGAAAAGGAGAACTTGGAAGAGAATAGACCGGATGTTTGTTTCTCCAAGTAACCCAAATGCTTGTTAATTTTTTAAGGGTCCTGATTCGATGAGATCCGATCATACTGTACATTTGTCAGAGATCCGGGCCATTCTTCAGTTTACACTGTAAACATGCCAATAACAAAAATCAAGTACTGCTCTCATAAAGTAAGCAACTTGTATTGTGAAAACTATTCAGATTCTTTTATTAATGATTCATTTTTTTCATATGACTTTAACATATGTGTTCACACCATCAGGTGGATTAGAATACCATTATTCATGATTTCCCGCATGTTTGTTGGTGCACCCTACTTGATGAATGTTAATACTAATGTAATGGAAACAGAAAAAATATAAATAAAATGTAAGTAGGTTAATGAAACTACACACCGGAAGATCCGAGAGATTTACAATATCACAAATAATAAAGATTCTAATTTGTTGTTGGGTCAAGATGCGTATGTGGTCATTATCTTTGAGATAGTTTGTACCCATCGGTGCAGAAGATTGTCAACACACTATCAATGTCCCAAGAGATGGATATTCGCAAAGCAAAGCGCATTAACTGCAAGAATCTCAACACCACAATGCCACTCTCGCAACAGAAGCACCCCCTTTATCATGTCCAAAACGCAAGATAGAAAAATTAATGAAGGAAGATGGATCATGACGACAATAACAAATAGGGTTTTTTCCAATCCTTATTTATTTGCCCAGTGATTTTTCACCACAATGGGTATTCAAACTTATGACCTTGTGCTGAAACTCTTATGAGTCTACCATTGAGGCATGTCACAATCACAACACATCTATTCAAAAATTTCTTGACCAGTTTCTTTTATTGGATTGGAGCTGCGTAAATATAAATTTGAGCATAGCTTGGCACATTTCACAAGAATTTATATATATATATATATATATATATATATATATATATATATAAAGGTTATAAATCAATTTACAACACCCCACTCCATATGAAAGGTTTCACCATTTTATTTTATTTTTAAATAGTTTAAATCTTTAACGATGAGACTTTTTTTTTGCTCCCTCAAATGAGAGACCCTTCAATGAATCACCACCCATGATTTTAAAAGTAATAAAAACCTAAATTTTATTTTCACCTCTACATGATGGGTTATGAGGGATGATTTATTTTAAGTTTGTAACCGATTCAAATGCACATAAATGTATCTACCTAATCTAATCATGCAATGAATGTTTAGTTGTACAATATGTGTCATGCAAGTTCAATCACACATCAGTGTCAGCCACCTTAATATTCTTAGTACGGCTCAAACGTGTATGTTTGTTGACTGTCACCTGGTTGTAAGTTTGAAGGGTTCCAACTTCTTCGTTATCACCTGAGTGCACAATTCATGATGTGGTTCCATGCCTTTATCCTGCTACAGACACCCACAAAGAGAGAACGGTGCCTAAAATGGTTTCAATGGTGAGCAATCCATCACACTTTTCTGATTTTGTGACTTATCAATTTTAGATCATCCTCGTTTTTTAGATGGTATCCTATATCCTATAACATTTTGTGCAACACATGAATGGAGGGTGCGGCCTTTATCGTGGGGCCCACGTTGATGTATGTATTTTATATTGTTGTTGTTCATCTGTTTTGCTAAGTCATTTTAGGGCATGAGCCGAAAATGAAGAAGATCCAAATCTCTAGTGAACCATACTATAGGAAGTGGTGGTGATTAAACACCCAACTATTAAAAACTTCATGGGGCCTACCTAACGGTTTTTATAACTATAACTTTTATTTTGTTTAGGACCGTTGCACAAAACCTTAGGATCTATCCTCCCAAAAACACCAGAATTATGGGATAATAAAGCAATGAAATAAATCAAAGTACAAACCACGTGACACAAGAGATTTTTACGTGGAAAACTCTCAAAGAGGTAAAAACCACGAGACCTCGTCCAGAGCAACAATCCACTATGAAATAGAACGTTACAACCGATCACAAGCACACATTGCTTGGATCAAACCTTCTTCACTCATGCAGGAGTGAATAAACAATAAGAAAATAGAGAAAAAGGGAGAGATCTCACTGATCACGAGGACGTAGAAGCGCTGAGATGTTGATTGCACAGTAGATCACCTCCACGAGCATAACCTCCCTTCTACAAGCTTTCTCTCTCACACACACACTCACACACACACATTTGATAGCCCTAAACCCTTGCAAAGCTTTAGGAAACCCTCTTGAATTACCTAGGAAAACTTATGAACCTCTATTTATAGTTTAAGCAACTCCATTTCGCACCTCTTGTGAAACTGCCTCCAATTTCCGCAGTCCGCACAAAATTCGGACTAAATCTACGTAGCCTCGACTAGTCGAGCAGAGGCCTCGACTGGTCAAGCCTGTTCACTCGACTAGTCGAGCCATGCCCTTGACTGTTTAAGCACTGTTCACTAAGCTCACTAGACTTTGAGTAGTGACCCTCGACAGGTCGAGCACTGTTCACTCAACTGGTCGAGCAGCGCGGTGAAACACTCCGATTTTCAACCGGCTGCACTATCTCTACTTTGAACTAAGGAGGAAAACTCCATCAAATCTCCCCCTTTCTGACTCAAAAGGAATTTACCTTCTTCAAGCCAGCCTGGTTTGTACAAACTTCAAACTTGCCCTTGAGCAAAGCCTTGGTCATCATGTCTGACTCATTATCGTCCATGTGGACCTTCTCAAGCTGTAACACCTTATGTTCCAAAGTATCTCTGATCCAGTGATACTGAATCTCTATGTGCTTTGACTTGGAGTGCTGACTTGGATTCTTGCTCAAGTGTATAGCACTTTGACTATCGCAATAGATCACGTGCTACTCATGCTTCAGGCTAAGTTTTTGTAGAAACCTCTTCATCCAAAGCATCTCTTTACATGCCTTTGTGACCACAATATATTCAGCTTCTGTCGTTGATAATGCTACGACCTTCTGTAGCTTGCTCTGCCAAGAGACTGCTTCCCTTGCAAACATGAACATGAACCCCAATATAGACTTCTTGAAGTCTACATCACCTGCCATATCTGCATCTGTGTAGCCCTCTAACATAGGTTTTTCGTCACCATAGCATAGGCTCAACCTAGATGAGTTTCTTAAATGCTGCAGTATCCACTTGACCGTTGCCCAATGCTCTTTGTCAAGATTGGCAAGATACCGGCTGACAACACCAACCACATATGCTTTGTCTGGGTGCGTACATACCATAACATACATCAAACTTCCTACCGCTGATGCGTAGGGTATCTTCTTCATCTCATCCACCTATGTCTTTGTCTTGGGACACTGTTTGTCGCTCAATCTGAAGTGACCATCTAGTGGAGTACTGACCAACTTTGCTGCATTCATATTGAACCGCTCGAGGACTTTTTCAATATACCACTCTTGTGACAGCCAAAGCTTCCTATTACTTCTGTCACGGGTTATTTCCATTCATAAGATTTGCTTAGCTAGGCCCAAGTCTTTCTTAGTGAACAACTTGCCCAACTCCTGTTTCGGCCATCGATCTTCTTGATGTCTTTTTCCCATGATGAGCACCTCATCAACATATAATAGTAGAAATAAAAAATCACTATCTGAAAACTTGTGCGTGAACACACAGTGGTCCGACTCTGTTCTATCATACCCATGCTTTAACATAAACGAGTCGAACTTCTTGTACATTGTCGTGGGGCTTGTTTCAGCCCATACAAGCTCTTCCTCAGCCTACACATCATATGCTCTTTGCCCTTGACTTTGAACCCCTCTGGTTGGTGCATGTAAATCTCTTCTTCCAGGTCACCATGGAGGAAGGTAGTTTTAACATCTAACTGTTGTATCTCCAAATCCATGTTAGCAGCTAATCCAAGCAACACCCGTATAGATGTCATCTTCACCACTGGTGAGAATATCTCCTTGAAGTCTATGCCTTTCCTCTGACCAAACTCTTTCACCACAAGTCTGGCCTTAAACCTCGTCTATGAATTCTTCTGCTCAATCTTCTTTCTGAACACCCACTTGTTGCTCAGAGCTTTCTTGGCCTTCGACAGTTTCACCATATCATAAGTGTGGTTCTTATGAAAGGATTTTATCTCGTCTTGCATAGCTTTCAACCATCCCCCCTTATGCTCGTCAGCTAGGGCCTCAGAATAATCATTTAGCTCTCCCCTATCAGTAAGTATAATGTACTCATGCGGTGAGTACCTCTTGGACAGCTATCTGTCCCTGGATGACCTCCTCACCTATGGCTTAACAAGTGGATCAAGTGGGGGCTGCTCTCCCGGTCCATCTTCTTTAAGAACTGTTCATTCCCCAAGTATAGGGTTGTGATGTAGTAATAAACTCGGTGAGACCGAGGTCGAATCTCAAGGGACTGAAACCTGTACGTAATCTGAAACTAAATAGAACTGAACTAGAATGAGATGAAATCTAAATCGAGTGTAATTTGATGAATAATAATGAAATAATTATCTAAAACTTAAAGAATTCAGGGAAAGGACACTAGGGATTCAGAGGATCCACTTGTAGAGATCAGGGAGATCTTATGCCTGTTTCAAGAATTCAACTGGACTTAAAGTCCTATCTTCATCCAGTTGAAGGGTGTAACCATCAAACTGAACTTCCTTTGATATAGTTTTCAAGAGATGAAAGGTATATGAATTAGAATGGATTCCATCACCAAACCATGCCCAGGAGACAAAGTAAATAACAGAATTAAACTAATTACCAACCAATCAATAATGTATGAAGGTTAGGAAGGATACCGTCATCTGACCATGCCCAGGAGACAATGATGAACAATAGGGCTTCCTGACATCATAATCAAATAAGGCAAGGAACATGCTTAAAGCTATCGCCGACCTATTGTAATTTCAGTCACAACAAACCATTAAAAACTGAAAGTATTCGCATAATCAAACTAGTATCAAGTTCAATTCAACCTAAAAAACACAAGTAAAAGTTCTCCCCATCACGCTACAAGCTTCACCTCTTAGCCTTAGCTAAGAGGTTTAGCCCAACATAATGGGGTTAAATCTCTCAAAAATAATCATAAAAAAAAAAAGAAATTAAACAAATAAGAATTCAAACAAACTCTCTGCTCCACGCCCCTACTTCCCATGATTGGATCTAAATCCCCTCTCTCTCTGTCTCCCTTCCTCTTTATAGTAGTAAGAGGGTCGGTCAGATGGAGCTTCCGCACCCAGAGGGGGTGGGAGTTTCTATAATAGAGTTGGAGACCTACTCTATTTACGTAGCAAGCTCAAAAGCATCTTACGCATCTTTCCTAATTGGTGGGCCTTTGATTGAGGTCAGACAGGAAATCCACTCCGTCCAGTGGGTTCATGTCGGATTTTTGGTCGGGAATGGATTGATTTGGGTCAGATTTGGTGTACAGGATCTTTCTTTCGCCGTCCATCTTGCACTCAACGGCTAGGATCTCACGATACCTTGCATGTGGTCAAACTGACACATAGGCGAGGATAAGAAGATCGGTGGGATTCCAATGGATGGTCCGGATCGGACCGTCGGTGTATGGTGGTGGCCCACAAAACTCGTCCGCAGGCTCTGTTTGTGAAACAGAGCCTGCGTAGTCGCGTTATGATGCTCGGTGGGGCCCGTCAGTGTCAACTTGGAAATCCACCCCGTCCATTGCAATCTCCTCAAAACACCAATTGGAAATGGCTGGTTTTAACCCGCCGTTGATGAAGCCCACGAGATATTTCACTCCACCGTCCGTCCTGCGTTGGTCGGTTGAAGACGTGTTTGTGTGCACATGGGACGAAAAGGCGACCTTGGCATGGGTTAAAGCCCACATACGGACATCATGGACGGTCTAGATCATCGAAATGAGTGAATAGTGGGGCCCACTAGCAAGAACCGACGGTCGGACATTCGTCCGCTGGTGGTTTTAGAAAGTTTTAAAAAAAAATCTTCGGTTAGCGTGTTTTGACCGGATTTCTCCAGTTCGGTGTATTGCGACCGTGCACACACCATGTGCACACTCGCATTCGTGTAGGGCCCACTGTGATGTATTCGTAAAATCCGCTCCGTCCATTCGTTTTGTCACATCATTTAAGATGTTGAGACCAATTTTGAAGCATACCTAAATATCATGCGGGCCCCGAATCAACGGTTTATGGGATGATCTGTCAGTTTACCCACTTTCACAGGGATCTGGGAGCTAAGATTCGACGTGTACGGTTCATTTATGGTCCTCAGGCCATGTATGAAATTTTGAGCCGAGCAGATGGTGGGAACCCTGCGATCTTGCATTCTGAACCAATTTCGGGCCACTTAAGCTTCAGTTTCTCGATTTTCTTGGATCCCTGGCATGTAAATCTGTCGATCTTGGTCTCCTAGGGTCCGTCCCTTGCCTTGGTGACTTCTGTGCATTAAATCCGTGCCTTTGGCATCATTTTCAGACCAGACTTCTTAAATTCACCTTGTACCACAAATACGATTAAATTGAGCTGTTAAACAGTACCATGTTCGTAAATCCAGGCAATAACTAGGATCTAATATACAATATTTGACCCTCAACACAACCCCTAACCAGCATCTTGCTAGTCCTAAGCAAGTATGCGAAAATACGTTGAGAACTTTAGGAGAATTTCTATAAACTCGAGTGATTTTTGAAAAATAATCCAGAGATGAAAATTCTAATAATCATGAATGTTGGGTATTACTTTCTCCTGGACTCAAGCGCATGGTAAACTTCATAATCAAGTTCAAAGTATTAATCCATCAATTAGAACAATTTTAAACATTGAGTTCCATGGGTGTATAGTCTAATCTCAACTTATCATCATTAAAATTCACTTCTCTATTTCAGGATATCATTGGTAATTAACAAGAGAATTCATGATAACCAAGACTTGCCTCATAGATCATCTTTTCATTCTTTCAACTTTTAATTTTCCATTAACAATAACGCCAAGAAGGGGAATCAAATCCTCACCTATAGGGAGCAAACCTAGGGTGAACACCATACACCCAACCGTTTTCCAATATCATCCATGGGGAATCAAATCTACACCTATAGGGAGCAAACCTATGGTGAAGATTATTTGCACAACCCTTTACAAAGGTATCTGTTTTTTTTCTAGGTATTTTCTTTTTCTTCAATTGATCATGACGGGCAAATTTTTCAGGCTGGTTCCTTACATGCTTAGTGATTACCAAATTAACCCTTCCATATCAAACTGAAACCTTTATGTGAAAGCAAGATGTGACAGCAAGATGTGACATGTGAAATCATAACTCAATCAATGTTTACAACTTCTAATTTTGAATTAACACTTCAAACTTAACTGTGAAATCTAATAGATAACTGAATCCAAGAGTCATAAATTACCAACATCACGTGTCTTGTAATTCTAAATCAAAGATGGTTATCAAAATCGCATCGAATTTACAAGAAATTCCAAAAAAAGTTAAAAATTTTCACAATTTTTGCTCAAGACCAAGAAAATACTGATTAGGCAACCTAATCTCCTACCCCCAACCTAAAATCTACATTGTCCTCAATATAAAGGAAGTAAGCATGCTGTGCACATGGGACAATGAAAGTAAAAGAGGAGTGATGGAAAGATAGTACTTAGATGAAAGAATCACGAGGCTTTCCAAAGATATCAGAGTAGGTCAGCACAAGAGAGAAACCAACAAAAACAAACTATTCTAAAACAATGTATAAAGCAAATTATCTTAGTCTTATGAAAGCGATAAACCTACCTATACCTCCATCAGACTAGGAGATCAATCCTGGTAAACGGAGCAGTCAGAGGCATGGACATGTCCTCTAAATCAAATTTCTCGACAAATGGTTTTAATCGATGTCCATTTACTTTAAACTCCTTGCCATTGTCAGGATCTCTTATCTCAACGGCCCCATGAGGATAAGTAGTAACAACAATGTAAGGGCCGATCCAACGAGATCGAAGCTTAACCGGAAAAAGATGTATTCGAGAGTCATACAAAAGGACTTTCTGACCTGGCGTGAATGTTTTCCGCAGAATATGTTGATCATGAAACGCCTTCATCCTGTCCTTGTAAATTCTCGAGTTCTCGTATGCGTCATTCCGGATTTCTTCTAGTTCATTCAACTGAAGTTTACGTAGCGAGCCAGCATTGTCTAGATTGAAATTCAGATTTTTGATCACCCAGTACGCATTATGTTCCAACTCCACAGGCAAGTGACAAGCCTTCCCATAGACAAGTCTAAAGGGAGACGTTCCAATAGGGGTTTTAAAAGCAATACGGTACGCCCATAAGGCATCAGTCAATCGGGTTGACCAATCCTTATGATCAGGGTTAACCGTTTTCTCCAGGATATGTTTGATCTCCCTATTGAAAATCTCAGCTTGTCCACTTCTCTGTGGATGGTATGGGGTACTCACCTTATGAGAGATACCGTATTTCTTCATTAGGCTCTTGAATGGTCTATTACAAAAGTGTGAGCCTCCATCACTAATGATGGCTCGAGGGGTTCCGAACCGCGAAAAAATGTTCTCTTTTAAAAATTTAATGACTGTGCGGTGGTCATTGTGTTGGCACGAAATCGCTTCAACCCATCTAGTGACATAGTTTATAGCGAGCAAAATATACAAATTTTTAAAGGATTGGGGGAAAGGTCCCATGAAATCAATGCCCCAGCAATCAAATGCTTCTATGATAAGGATGGGATTCAAAGGCATCATATTTCGATGGGACAATGCTCCCAATTTCTGACAATGCTCATAAGCCTTACAAAACTCATGAGTGTCCTTGAACATAGTGGGCCAATAAAAGTCACACTGTAAAATCTTGGCCGTGGTCTTTTTAGCAGAAAAGTGACCACCATAGGCCTGTGAGTGACAAAAGGAGATGACACTCTGATGCTCATCGTTTGGCACACATCTCCTTAGGATCTGGTCTGGGCAATATTTAAACAAATATGGATCGTCCCAGAAAAAGTTGCGCACTTCGGTAAAGAATTTCTTTTTATCTTGTGCAGTCCACTGTGTCGGTATGGAATCTGTGGCAAGATAATTAGCAATATCAGCGAACCAAGGTGAATGAGAGACTCTAAACAGTTGTTCATCAGGGAACATTTCATTGATATGGGTCGCCTCAAGAAAATCAGAGTTATTAAGGCGAGAAAGGTAATTGGCCACTACGTTCTCTACTCCCTTTTTATCTTTAATCTCCAAATCAAACTCTTGGAGTAGAAGGATCCATCGTATCAGGCGGGGCTTAGAATCATTCTTAGAAAGAAGATACTTAAGTGTCGCATGATCTGTGTAGATAATGATCTTGGATCCGATCAAGTAAGACCTAAATTTTTCCAAGGCGAATACTACGGCCAAGAGTTCCTTTTCCGTAGTCGAGTAGTTCACTTGGGCAGGATTTAAAGTCCTACTCGCGTAATGAATGCCGTAGGGCCTCTTATCTTTTCTCTGACCTAGAACCGTTCCAAGAGCATAATCAGAAGCGTCGCACATAAGTTAAAAAGGAATGCTCCAGTCGGGTGGTTGTATGATGGGTGCACTAGTTAACATGCCCTTAAGCTTAGTGAAAGCTTCCTGATATGGCTCAGTCCACTCGTATGGTGCATCCTTTTGAAGTAGATTACATAAAGGACGAGAGATGAGACTAAAGTCCTTTATGAATCTTCTGTAAAACCCAGCGTGTCCTAAGAAGAATCGCACGTCCCGTATATTATTAACTGGAGGTAGGTTAGAGATAAGATCAATTTTTGCCTTATCCACCTCAATTCCTTTGGACAAGATAATATATCCAAGGACAATTCCCTTATAAACCATGAAATGACACTTCTCCCAATTAAGTACCAAGTTCTTTTCTTCACATCTTTTGAACACATATTTAAGACTCTCTGAGCACTCGATGAAAGATGAATCGAAAATAGAGAAATCGTCCATGAAGACCTCTAGATATTTTTCCACAATGTCAGAAAAGATACTCATCATACATTGTTAAAAGGTGGCAGGGGCATTACATAATCCGAATGGCATCCTTCTGTAGGCAAAGGTGCCGTAGGGACATGTAAATGTGGTCTTTTCGTGGTCCTCAGGGGCGATTTCAATCTGATTGTAGCCCGAATACCCATCAAGGAAACAGTAATAGGAATGACCAGCTAGCCTTTCCAAGATTTGATCAATGAAGGGTAAAGGGAAGTGGTCCTTCCTCGTGATGGTATTCAGCTTCCTGTAGTCAATGTACATTCTCCAACCAGTAGTAACTCTAGTTGGCACGAGTTCATTATTGGCATTGGCTACGATGGTGATCCCGGACTTCTTAGGAACCACCTGAGTTGGACTCACCCATTGACTATTGGATATTGGGTATATGATACCCACATCCAATAGTTTAAGAACCTCGGCCTTAACCACTTCCTTCATGTTTAGATTTAGTCTACGTTGTGATTGCCGAGCGGTCTTCACATTATCCTCAAGATATATGCGGTGAGTGCAAATCGAGGGGTTGATTCCCTTGAGGTCCGCTATCGTCCATCCAAGAGCTCCCTTATGCTCAATGAGAGTAGATATGAGTATACTCTCCTGTTCTTTCTCCAGATGGGCAGAGATCACCACCGGGTATGTCTCATCTTGACCTAAATATGCGTATTTCAAATCAGAGGGTAAAGGTTTTAGGTCAAGCTTCGGTGGCTTGAGCTTAGACGGTATAGGCACTACATCGGTTTGTGGCAAGTCTTCAAATTTTGGCATCCACTGGTTAACTTCAAGTACCGGTGCAGTATCAAGCAAAGCACACGTCTCCCTAATCATGTTATCATCAAAATCATGGGAGTGGGCCAGGCACGTCTTTAGAGGGTCAGAGGATAAGGTCAGAGGTATCGTATCTTCCACGAAAGAGTCAATCATGTTAATGTCGTGTGAATCGCCATCATCCTCTAAGTTTCTACTGTTATTGAAAAAGATATTTGACTCCAATGTCATATTTCCAAAAGACATAGTCATGACACCATTCTTGTAATTGATAATTGCGTTTGAAGTGGTAAGGAATGGGCGACCAAGAATGACAGGAATCTGAGTACTCATGTTATTGATGGGTTCGGTGTCCAGGATGATAAAATCTACAGGGTAGTAAAATCTATCAACTTGGACCAACACGTCCTCAATTATCCCTCTTGGTACACGAACAGAGCGATCAGCAAGTTGTAGTCTGGTTAGAGTGAGTTTTAATTCACCCAAACCTAACTGTTTGTATACCGAGTAGGGAATCAGATTGACGCTCGCTCCTAAGTCAAGAAGTGTGTGATCAATTCGATAGTCCCCGATTACACATGATATGGTTGGGCTACCGGGATCTTTGAATTTCTGTGGCACGTCTTGCTTCTGGATGACACTCACTTTCTCAGTTAAAAAGATCTTCTTTTGAATACTCTGTCGTCGTTTGGTCGTGCATAAGTCCTTCAGGAATTTGGCATATAAAGGTATTTGTTTTATGGCATCAAGTAGAGGAATGTTGGCTTTCACTTGTTTCAACACCTCTCGAATATACTGAGAGTTAGAGAGAGGTTTTGGTACAACAACCGTTGGGGGAATGGAGCAACTGACTTCTCTAGAAGTTCCGGTTCTAATTCTTATGGGGCATCACCAGATTCATCATTGTTGTCCTCTTCTGCTTCTTTAGGCTTTTCGGGCCTAACCGGAAGGGTTTTATCAATAATCTTTTCACTCCTAAGAGTGGTGATAGATCTAGTGTGCTCCATCTGATTTGAAGGGCTTGGATCACTTATCTCGTACTTCGGTTTAGGATTGAGGAGAGGTTGTGCAGGAAGCATCCCCTTTTTTATAACCGTCATATGTGAATCCATATTTTGCATAAAATCTGTAAATCCTCGCATTGCATGAGCCAACACTTGTATGGAATTTTAAACCGGTTCTTCTTGAGGTTTCCCCTGATTTGGATTTTGATTGAAGAAACCTTGAGGGGTGGCAGTTTGTCCATTCCTCCAACTAAATTTTGGATGATTTTTCCAACTAGGATTGTACGTGTTAAAGGTCGGTCCATTGAAAGGTCTTTGATAAGTATTTATGGCATTGGATTGTTCATTCAACACTTCTCGAAAAGCGGGTATTGTAGGACAATTCTCAGTTATATGAATGTTGCAATCACAGATGCCGCAAACACTTTCATTAACCTTATCCTTCTTTCCTTCCATGGCCTCAAATTTTCTTATGAGCATAGTCACTTTATACTTGAGATCATCCTCCTCTTTCAAGAGATACAAACCACCTTTCTCCTTAGATTGAGTCGGCCTAGACGTGGTGTTCGATTTTGGGTAATAGTTCCATGATTGTGTTTTTTCAGTAAGACTATCGAGGTAATCCCATACCTCGTCGACATTTTTATTAATGAATTCTCCATTACACATTGTCTCGACCATTTGGCGCATAGAAGATGTCAATCCATCGTAGAAAAAATTTGTAATGCGCCACATTTCAAAGCCGTGTTGTGGGCATGAACTGACCAAATCCTTGAACCTTTCCCAACATTGGTAAAATGTTTCATCCTTCTTTTGGGTGAAGTTCATGATTGCTTTTCTAAGGGTAATCATTTTATGATGTGAAATTTTTTTTTTTATAAATTCCCTCTGCATATCATTCCATGTGCCAATGGATCTAGGACACAGTGAATGTAACCACGTCTTAGCCTTCTCCTTCAAGGAAAAAGGGAAGAGTTTTAGCCTGACTATGTCCTCAGATACATTTTGAAAATATAAAGTGGCTATGATCTCATCAAACTCTTTTAAATGTAGATATGGTTCTTCAAATTCAAGCCCATGGAACTTAGGAAGGAGTTGGATAACTCCTGGCTTGATGTCCATATGTCCTATATTTTCAAGAAAAATCATGCATGAGGGCGTACTCACCCTCGCTGGTTGTAAATAATCTCGTAGAGTAAGAGGCGGGGGTGCTTGATGCACCTCATTCTCATCCTGAATGTCCTCCACCCTAGGTTGGGGTAGAAGAGGTTGGTTTTCAGCCATCACTTCAATTAACTCAGGGGATTTCGAGTGGTATCTAGTACTGCGATGGATAGTTAACTCCTTAACTAATCCTCCTTCAGTCACGAGATGTTGAGTGTTGTCATGAGCCCATTTGGGCATGAAACACTCGCAACCCTCAATCAAATTCGAAACCTAATCCTAAGAAAGGAAATAAAAATTTAGAAAAAGAAGGTTGGAAAGAAGATACCAAATTGGAGTTCCTAAGTTAAAAACCTACAAAACAAAACAAAATAAGTTAGATTCTAAAAAGAGAAGGACTAAAATTAGAAAATCCTTAAAAAGAAAGATAGAAGTAAACTAGTTTCTAAAAGAAGAAATTCCTAAAAGAAAGTGAAAATTTCTAAAATAAATTAGGAAAGTCCTAAACTAGAAAGTAAGTTACTAAAAGAGACCTAAAAAATAGAAAGTAGAGAAAGAGCTTACCGAATTAGAAATTTCTATCTTAAAAGCCTACAAAATAGGAAGGTTAGTTTCTAAACAAAAAGTCTATAAGTAGAAAATTTCTAAAAATAAATTAGGAAACAAAGTTAGATTCTAAAAGAGTTAGAATTAGAAACTTGCTAAAAAAAAGAAAACAAATCCTAATCTAGATATAGCAAGAAAGAAATTAAGGAAGAATTTACCAATTTAGAAACCTATCTCAGAATCCTACAAAACGGGAAAGTTGGTTAGTTTTTAAAAAGGGAAAAACTTTCTAAAATAAATGAAAGCCTACAAATAGAAATTTTCTAAAAAAAATAAAATAGAAAGTTAGTTTCTAAAAAAGAAGAAACCTAGAATAAGAAAGTTTCTAAAACTAAAATCTTAATTCTAAAAATAGAAAAAGTAGAGAAATTAGAAAAGGTTTACCAAATTAGAAGTTTATGTCGAGATCCTACATAATAGAAAAACAGATTAGTTTCTAAAAACAGAAAAAAAATTCTAACCTAAAATTAGAAAATCCTAATCTTAAACTAATCTTAAAACTAGTTAATCTTAGGAAAACGTAACCGTCAATCCCCGGCAACAGCGCCAAAAACTTGTTCACTCCCCAAGTATAGGGTTGTGATGTAGTAATAAACTCGGTGAGACCGAGGTCGAATCCTAAGGGACTGAAACCTGTACGTAATCTGAAACTAAATAGAACTAGAACTAGAATGAGATGAAATCTAAATCGAGTGTAATTTGATGAATAATAATGAAATAATTATCTAAAACTTAAAGAATTCAGGGAAAGGACAATAGGGATTCAGAGGATCCACTTGTAGAGATCAGGGAGATCTCATGCCTGTTTCAAGAATTCAACTGGACTTAAAGTTCTATATTCATCCAGTTGAAGGGTGTAACCATGAAACTGAACTTCCTTTGATATAGTTTTCAAGAGATGAAAGGTATATGAATTAGAATGGATTCCATCACCAAACCATGCCCAGGAGACAAAGTAAACAATAGAATTAAACTAATTACCAACCAATCAACAATGTATGAAGGTTAGGAAGGATACTGTCATCCGACCATGCCCAGGAGACAATGATAAACAATAGGGCTTCCTGACGTCATAATCAAAATAAGGCAAGGAACATGCTTAAAGCTATCGCAGACCCATTGTAATTTCAGTCACAACAGACCATTAAAAACTGAAAGTATTCCCATAATCAAACTAGTATCAAGTTCAATTCAACCTAAAAAACACAAGCAAAAGTTCTCCCTATCACGCTACAAGCTTCACCTCTTAGCCCTAGCTAAGAAGTTTAGCCCATCATAATGGGGTTAAATCTCTCAAAATAATCATAAAAAAAGGAATTCAACAAATAAGAATTCAAACAAACTCTCTCTGCTCCATGCCCCTACTTCCCAGGATTGGATCTGAATCCCCTCTCTCTCTGTCTCCCTTCCTCTTTATAGCAGTAAGAGGGTCGGTCGGATGGAGCTTCCGCACCCAGAGGCGGTGGGAGTTTCTGTAACAGAGTCGGAGACCTACTCTATTTACGCAACAAGCTCAAAAGCATCTTACGCATCTGTCCTAATTGGTGGGCCTTTGATTGAGGTCAGACAGGAAATCCACTCCGTCCAGTGGGTTCATGTCAGATTTTTGGTCGGGAATGGATTGATTTGGGTCAGATTTAGTGTACAGGATCTTTCTTCCACCGTCCATCTTACATTCAACGGCTAGGATCTCACGATACCTTGCATGTGGTCAAACTGACAAATAGGCTAGGATAAGAAGATCGGTGGGATTCTAATGGATGGTCCGGATCGGACCGTCGGTGTATGGTGGTGGCCCACAGAACTCGTCCGCAGGCTCTGTTTGTGAAATAGAGCTTGCGTAGTCGCGTTGTGATGCTCGATGGGGCCCATAATCAGTGTCAACTTGGAAATCCACCCCATCCATTGCAATCTCCTTAAAACACCAATTGAAAATGGCTGGTTTTAACCCGCCGTTGATGAAGCCCACGAGATATTTCACTCCACCATTCGTCTTGCGTTGATCAGTTAAAGACGTGTTTGTGTGCACATGGGACGAAAAGGCGACCTTGGCATGGGTTAAAGCCCACATATGGACACCATGGACGGTCCGGATCATCGAAATGAGTGAATAGTGGGGCTCACTAGCAAGAACCGACGGTCGGACGTTCATCCACTGGTGGTTTTAGAAAGTTTAAAAAAAATCTTTGGTCAGCGTGTTTTGACCGGATTTCTCTAGTTCGGTGTATTACGATCGTGCACACACCATGTGCACACTCGCATTGGTGTAGGGCCCACTGTGATGTATTCGTAAAATCCGCTCCGTCCATTCATTTTGTCACATCATTTAAGATGTTGAGACCAATTTTGAAGCATACCTAAATATCATGAGGCCCCCGAATCAACGGTTTATGGGATGATTTGTCAGTTTACCCACTTCCACAGGGATCTGGGAGCTAAGATTCGATGTGTACGGTTCATTTATGGTCCTCAGGCCATGTATGAAGTTTTGAGCCGAGCAGATGGTGGGAACCCTGTGATCTTGCATTCTGGACCAATTTCAGGCCACTTGAGCTTCAGTTTTTCGATTTTCTTGGATCCCTGGCGTGTAAATCTGTCGATCTTGGTCTCCTGGGGTTCGTCCCTTGCCTTGGTGACTTCTGTGCATTAAATCCATTCCTTTAGCATCATTTTCAGACCAGACTTCTTAAATTCACCTTGCACCACAAACACGATTAAATTGAGCTGTTAAACAGTACCATGTTCGTAAATCCAGGCAATAACTAGGGTCTAATATGCAATATTTGACCCTCAACAAGAACTCCCTTGTCCTCTATACCTTATTGTACTCCCCCGTCATCAGGCACCACGGGAGAAATAACTGGATCCATGTCCTCTAGCTTACCTGAACTAAGCTGAATCTTCTCTGGCTTATCAATGTCTTCTATACACTGATCTTTAAAAAAACCACATCTCTGCTCCTAACGAGTTTCTTCTCGGTCGGATCCCACAATCTGTAATTAAACTTTTCATCACCGTACCCCAAGAACACACACTACCTGATCTTCATATCGAGCTTGGACCTCTATCCTTTGGTACGTGAACGGATGCCCTGCATCCAAACACCCTGAGATGACTATATGATGGATCTTGTCCAGTTCACACCTTCTCGGGTGCTTCTCCATTCAACGGGGCTGATGGAGACCTGTTTATCAAATACACTGTCGTGTGCATTACTTCTCCCCATAACGTCTTGGGCAACTTCACATGGGATAACATGTATCTGATTCTCTCTACAATAATATGATTCATTCGCTCATCCACACCATTATGCTGCGGGGTCTTAGGAACTATCTGTTCATGCCATATACCCAGGGACTTATAATACTCATGAAAGTCACTAATATATTCACCACCATTGTTAGTGCGAATGCACTTCAATGATCTACCTATCTCTCTCTCTCGGCCATAGCATGAAGCAATTTAAATACACCAAAGACCTCATCCTTAGATTTCAATGCATAAACCCAAACCCTCCTAGATGCATCATCTATAAAAGTAACAAAATACAATGCCCCACCCAAGGTTTTTGTCCTCATAGGACCACAAACATCAGAATAAACCAAATCTAATACATGCACTTTATTAACATGAGAAGCAAATTTAATAAATGAAACTCTATGTTGTTTCTCTAATAAACAATCATTACAGGTTTTGAGAGGTATACCTGTCACGTCTGGAAGGAGCCGCTTTCTCGCTGGTACCTGAAACCCTTTTTCACTCATGTGGCCTAGACGCCTATGCCACATGTCACTAGCTAAATCTTTCGTTGCATTCAACCCACCCTTTCACACACTGACACTTACATGTAAAGGGTGCAACACTTCTTTCCTCTGGCTGCGATCAATGAACCCTTGATAAGCTTTCAACGCCCACCAACAAATCGGTTGTCATAATCATCATCATCCAACCTTCCCGTTTACATCAAGTTGAGGCGAAGGTCTGGGATACGCCTCACATTCCTGAAAACTAATGTGCAGCCCATATCGATCTTCACATAAATATTATTGACCCCTACGATCTTCGATATGTCAGAATTTTTCATCTTCATGGTCCCATAGTAGCCTGACTTGTAGCTTGTGAAGAAATTCATGTGTGGAGTCGCATGAAACGAGGCTCTCGAGTCTATCACTCAGTCGATGTTCTGACTCATAGCCGTGAGACAAACATCATGATCTACTGAAAGAATAACTACAACGTCACCATCTGAAGTGACCGAAGTGGAGTCTAATTCATCTTCCTTCTCCTTTCCTTTTCCTTTCTTGTCGTTCTTCTTATTACAACATTCATGCTTGTAGTGGCCCTTCTTACCACAATTCCAGCATTCAACATTCTTTCTGGTACTCGACTTGCCTCTTGATTTATCTCGAGCCTTCCCACCCTTTCTATTCTTTCCTCTCCCCCGTTCTTGTGTCACAAGGGCCTCTTGCTGAGTAGACCCCTGAGTCTTCCTCCTTATCTCCTCATTGAAGAGACAACTAGTTACCTGTTCTATGAACACCTTTCCGTCTGTCGCGAAGTTACTCAGAGATACCACCAATGTCTCCCAACTATCAGGCAATGTGCTAAGCAATAGCAAAGTCTATAATTCATCGTCCAAGACTATCTTCATAGCAGAGAGCTGGTTCAGTATATTGTTGACGTCATTCATATGCTCAGCCACAGAACCACCATTTTTGAATTTAAGATTCACAAGTCATCGTATCAAGAATTTTTTATTGTCAGCTGTCTTCCTCTCATACAGCCCTTACAGTTTCAGCCATAGGCTAGCGGCTGAGTTCTCCGTAGACACATGGTGGAATACGGAATTGTCCAACCATTGTCTAATAAACCCCACGGCCTTCCAGTCCAATTTCTTCCAATTATCATTTGTCATATCCATTGACTTTGCTGATATGCCTTGAATTGGAGAATACAAGTCCTTGCAATAAAGCAAGTCCTCCATCTTAGCCTTCCATATGGTCCAGTTAGAACCATTGATACTGATCATCCTTGATGAGCCACCTTTCATAATTCAGAACTGATCCCACCCCATTCAACTAACCTAAACGCTTTGATACCACTTTGTTGGGGGCCGTTGCACAAAACCTTAGGATATAACCTCCCAAAAACACCAGAATTATGAAATAATAAAGTAATAAAATAAATCAAGCACAAACCACATGGCACAAGACATTTTTACGTGGAAAACCCTTAAAGAGGTAAAAACTACGGGACCACGTCCAAAGCAACAATCCACTATAAAGTAGAACGTTACAACCAATCACAAGCACACACCGCTTGGATTAAACCTTCTTCACTAACGCAGGAGTGGATAAACAATAAGAAAATAGAGACAAACGGAGAGATCTCACCGATCACGAGGACGTAGAAGCGTTGAGATTTTGATTGCATAGTAGATCGCCTCCACGAGCATAACCTCCCTTCCACAAGTTTCCTTTCTCTCTTTCTCTCTCTCCCACACCTTTGATAGCCCTAAACCCTTTGGCAAACCTTTGCAAAGCTTTAAGAAACTGTAACATCATGTCCAAACATAATAGTGTCCTAAGGCGTCCACATAGGATTTGCCGCAAGACCATTCGCTGAACCGCTCATGTGTGGGGTACCGCCAACAAATTAACCCAGGTTAGCCCATTAAGGTGAACCAGTCTGTTTAGGTTCGAGTTAAGTGCGGGCCGTCAAGCCAGATAACCTGTTTGTACTTGACAACAGCTAGTGTGGGCCGTGCAGTGGCCAAGATGGTCAGAAAAATCTAAAAATTGGGGAAACTACAGATCTCTCTGGGCTTGTGGTCCATCGTGGACCATAGACTCAGTAGACACCTAGAAATTAATTATCCACGCCGTCCCAACGGCACTCTCCAAATGCAACTCACCCAGCCTTAACCCAAGGGCTAGAATTGAAATCTGGCACTTATAAATAAAACTGAGATACTAGGCTTTGCAGTCATCGGATCTCTTCTACATTTATGGTGAGGGCCTAAAGTATTTTTCTACCCCTGTCCACAAAATCTGCAAATTGATCGTGAAACGGTGACCATTGATCACAAATCGGACCCATACGGTAAAACCCCGCGACCGTTTGCCTACAAACTTCGCACGGCCCTTCATCAGGCCATAAAGAACCTACCCTATAAATTTTATAACCAGGGGGCCATCAGAACCACCCCAACAGCCTGAATGGACCCCACAGGGTCATTTATAGATCAGAATCGTACGATAAAACCTCGCATCTATTCGCTCCCAAATTTTGCACAACCCCTCATCAGGCCATGAGACACCTATACACCAAATTTGATGGCCAAGGGGGTGACAAGGCTATCCTAAAGCTAAAAAGGGACCCCCACAGGGCCATTGGGGGCAATTGTTGAAACTTAAGGCCAATGGGCCCAAACCTAGGAAATAAAGCCCTAAGGCTCTTTCTCTCATACTCCCACCATTATTCCAACAACCAAGGAGAAAGGAGAGAGTAAAGAGAGAAGAGAGAGAGAGAGAGAGAGAGCAAGGTGTGAGAGAAGAAGGGAGACGGTGGATCATAGTTGAGGTGGGGCCCAAGATAGTCCGAGTCTTGCAACTCCTTACCTCCTCCTCAAGAAATTTCCTCACCCACAAACAGAAGAACCCTTCTCCGCCGATTAGGTAGGTAAATCTCTCATCCTTTTGGAAACCCTTATATTGAGAGAGGATTTACATGTAATCCTAACATGCAAGTTCATTTGAGTCAGGATCTCTACGAATCCACCCACAAGCTTGGCAACCCTAGATCATTTCCTAGAGCTCTCTACGATCCATAGGTGTGGAATATTACTCTTAGGTGGCCTAGCACCAATTTTAGTATAAATCTAATGATTATGAATGTGTGAGTGATATGTTTGGATAATCTAGAGAAAACCTAGGAAAGACCTCACCTTTGATCCTCTCAATCAACATGGAATAGTTATGGAATATTTGTTGTCTCTCACATGATTGGGTATGAATTTGATGATTGCATGTTCATGTCTTGTTTGATTCTTGTATGGTGTTTCCTTATAGCATGTATGATGCATTAACCCTCGTGCATTTTTGTACCATGAGATATATAAAATTCTTGGCTTCCTCACTAACCCACACAACACACATGCACATTTATTTCGCAATATTGTTAGTAGTTTACATTTATAGCAAATTTTAAATTTATATATTTAATGCATGATTACACAACATCACTTGTATAAGATGATATTTCCTAACTTGTTGAAGTGCTATTGACTACCATCAAATCCCTAGGTTGGTCAGGAAACTGAGGTGAGAGAAGGTGGCCCCGTTGGCAGGACTTTCCTAAGGCTAGGCCGGCAGATTTAGGGGGATTCGAATGGGCGACAGTAGTTGGACTACATGGGTCGCTTGCACCCGATGTCATCCATCACGTACTTGCCTGGACTCGCACGATCTAGTCTACGTACTGACCAACCATGTTTGTTAACCCTGTCTGCTCACACCTGAATGGAACCTGGGACACCCTTCGCCCACTGAAGCCCATTGATAATAACTTGAAACTGATCCACCGTCTCGAGAGTCGGGCGTGGTGGAATGGGACACTGTCCGAGCTATCGGCCTACGCTCGGGTGATGAGCCTCCCCATAGTTACCGCGAGTGATCCCACTTCTCAACACTTCCCATGTGCTTAAAATTGGGGATGGGGAACCTGATGGGATCAAGGATTGTGGGATCCTGGCCTCGCATGTTGAGGGGCCTTGGCTTCGCAACCAGTTGAGAGCATTGATATCGTGGGGTGTACTAGTTTTCCCAATTTGCCATTTGAATGGACTTAATTAAAACCTCGGCTAACACAATCATGATTGCATCGCACTAGTTAGGTTGGCGACTCGGCATTTGAGGTCGCAATGAGGGAGTGTTGGTCATACGCGATCGTTAGACAGAGTCGCTCGAGGGAGTGTTGTTGTGAGGTCATGCATCATATCATCTCTCATGCACATGCATTAACAAGATTAGTTAAGTGTTTATGAATGTTTGTTTTTCATTAAATTCATTATGAAATTGATACTTGTCATAACTTAAGACTAATAGAACCCACTGAGTTGATCACTCACTCTCACTTTGGGACGGTATTTTAAAACACCAACCAGACTCTTCAGTAGCAGCAGGTGACGCTAAGTTCGAGGAGCCAGGCGGCACTGGCATTGACAAGGAGGATGAGCTGTCCTACTTCCAGTTGATGGGCAGCTCACCATAGATTTATCAACCTATTTTGGATCGCTGAGTGGTGGACTCAGTGTAATATTCTTTTCGACTTATCATTCTTTTGGTATTTTTGTTGGGCAACGCCTTGTGCAACCCACCGATTTTTGGAATGTATATATATATATATATATATATATATATATATATTCAGCTGCTTCTATTTCAGTAGACTAGTTGCGTTTGTGATTCATGTTTCAAGTAATTCCATGCTGCTCACTAAATAGGATTAAATGCAAAATAGTAAAATTTGTTATAAGTGATACCCGGGAACTTGGGAGTCGAGTGTATGCACGACCCCCAATTTTCAGGACATTACAAGTTAGTATCAGATCAATGGTTTGGAATTAATTGGGCCGTGGACCATGAACTCACTAACGTGTCCGCTAACTTGAGAGGAAATAAAATAGAGATACTGAAACGATAATAAACGCAACAGAGAATTAAAATGCTAGGAACCATCTCAGGCCCTGAACTGGCAATCTTGAACGGAAGGTAAGACTTCCAAGGGGTTAGGATTAGGAAGCGAATGAGAGTAGTGATGTTAGGAAATAGGTCTGAAAGACTTACGGTACCATAGCCCGATGGTAAGAACAAACCGGAACTGAATGATTAGATGGTCGAAACCATCGTCCAAGTCCAAATGAGCTAATACCGGGCCGAACTTGATAGTTCTGACCCATTCGTGGACAAAGGTTTAGGGGTGAACGAAAATATACCGAAAATAGTGAATATGTAGATAAAATGGATTTTGACCACTAACTGGGAAGAATCTTGTGAAACAACCAAGTTAATTGCATAGATCAGCTTCTCTTACCCCAAAATCATATATAGCACGCCCTGGGGGGCCTTACCGGTGCCCAAGAAACCACGAAGCAAATGGACCCAGCCTGGGAAACATTGGGTCGGCCCGACCTCGCCCCACCTTCCAGAGCCCCCGCCCACTTGTCTAGCAACCCGGCAGGACCCCGCCCGAGACCGAAAATGGGTGGTCCCCTCTCCTTGCTTTGTAAACACATGCGGGGCCCACTCTCCTTGTTATTTAGGACTATTTAGAGTCCATTAAACCCATTTCCACCACTCCCATTGCACTCTGCCCCTTCTAAAACCCTTAGAAAGTCTCTCCCTTCCCCATTCTCAAACCCAATTCTCAAATCTACCATCTTCTTCTTCCACATTACCCATCTCACTCCATTTTTCTCTAAAACCCTCTTGACAACCCATCTTCAACCCTTCTCAAACGTCATTTCTTCAAACCACTCTCAAATTCTTCCCCTTCAACTAACCCACCTCTTCTTCCTCATATCCAACCCAAACCCATCCACTAACACCCATTTCCAACCCATTTTCCCAAGACCCATCCTTAACAAACCTTTCTCAAATACATTCCCTAAACCCATTCTTAAACTCATTCTCAAGTCTTTCTCAAAACCATCCCAAAAATCTTTCCTCAAACGATCCACTTACATTTCTCACACCCAATCCATCCTAGCCGAGGGATATGGCGTTCTTGGCAACTGTTGCCTCTTTCTTCTCTATTCTAGTGATCCTTTCCCTTATAGGGAAGGCTCCCGCCGAGCCGGGACCAAGTCGAGAAAGGTGTAGTAAGAAGAAGGCCGATCCAATGGGGAAGTCGAGTTCGGAAGTCCGATCCAAGAGGAGAAATGATTCTCAAAGAGGGCTCACAACTCAAGCTTCCCCACCACCTGTTGAAGATGTAGAAAATTTCTGTGAGCGTAACGTCGCCTTCGAAGCCTCCGTGGAGGAGCATCTGGTCGAGAATTTTGCTCTACTCAATTGGCTCATGGCAAAGGAATGGGGTCCCATATTCTATGGTGGTTCCCAGGCCGATCAAGGACAAGCCAAGACTTTCTACAGCCGAATCAGAAACCATAAATTCAAGCCATTGGGCATTGATCTTATAGTAGGTAGCAAGATTGACGTACTTAGAGTGCCACTAGGGGTGGAGGACATTTCTGACGTACTTAGAGTGCCACTAGGAGAGGTACAGATTGATGACGAAAATTTGGATACAAGTCGAGCCCGCGACAAGTGGACTCACTTTTTGTGTGGACAGGTTGCCCGATGGAGGCGAGAGGTCGGCCTGAACTAATCCAACTTGACCCTAGAGTACCGAGTACTTCACTGTATTTGCACCCATAATGTGTACCCGAGGTTAAAGAACCGCATCGAGTGCTCTCACTATATGGTGGAGTTTTTATATCAAGCGGGACAGGGAGCAAATGTGTGCATCCCCAGCATAGTACTCCATCAGATCGTGAGGGCCGCAAGGGCAACATGGAAGAATGTATGCCTTTCATTTGGTCACCTGGTCTGTCAATTGGCTAGGCAATACGGAGTGGGCGGGTCGGATGGAAATCTTATACCAATGCAACTATTGGGCGATGATATGCTAAATAATATGGGAATAGGCCCCAAGCAGCGACAAGCCCATATTGAGCAGTTCGCCGATGTTGACGAAGAGGAAAGGAAGGCGATGGAAGTGACGAGGATGAGGATGAAGCTGAGGGGGCCAAACAAACTGAGGAAGCCGAAGAAGTCGACGATGGATCGCTTGTCGCTCCAAACATATGTGAATGCTTGGATGCGCTTGACGCTAGAATGACTAAGATGGAGGAAAGCCAAGTGAGACACCATGCAGAGTAGGAGAAATGGAACAAGAAGATATATCGGGCCATAAAGGCTTTGATTTGCTACAGCAAAGGGGAGGAGGCACCCCATCCTCATCCGACCCAGAAGAATAGTAACTTAACTTTACTGATAATTAGTAGTTTGTTTTAATTCAGTTAGGACTATTTCCATGTATTGAAGGATAGTTAGAACCTTCGCTTTGATTAGATTGTATTTCCTTTATGTTTGGGATGTCTAGTAGCATATGTAATCCATACTGTAGGGTGTAACTGGCCATTCTAATGGCATTTTGAATTCAATATGAATTCATGAATTGCCTTGAATTCTCTTGTCACCTTGTAAATGATTGTATGTAAAGTTGCCCATGCTCACGAATGGAATCTATAGGCCTTGTATATCTACGCATGACCTTTGTATGGACAATGTCCTATTGTTTAACCCTTTTAGGAACGTCTTTCCAGGAAATGCGCTCTCGAGGTGATGGTCGCTTTGTTCGCCTACCTCACGGCGGCCTCGTCGAGAGGGACCAAATTTTCGATGATCAACCAGGCCCTCAAAGGGCGACCGGATCCCACAATACGGGTAGTACTACCCAAGATGCGGTCCCGGATGTGCAGCCAACACAAGCCACGACACCTGTACCTCCCCCGACGCCGGTTATGGACCAAATGGGTCAGATGTTGCTTCTTATGTAACAACAATAACAAATGCTAGCCACGATGATGGGAGCTATGACTCATAACATGGGTGTGCAACAACTAGAGCAACCGGGCATGGCTGCGCCTGCAACCACCACGAGCAACTTATTTGAGTTATTCCAAAGGTTTAGACTGCCTACTTTTGCTGGCACCCACTGCCCAGAGGAAGCGGAATACTGGCTCAACTGAGTCACCAAGCTGCTTTGACCTCTCCACTGTTCTAAAGCAGAGAGTGTCGAACTCCTCTCTTACCTCTTTGAGAAGGAGGCAGATTTGTGGTGGGAAAGTGTTCTTTGGACCCTCCCAGAGAACCATGTATGGACATGGAAGCATTCGAGGCCCGCTTCAATCAGAAATACCTCCGGCAGGCATACCGACATGAGAGGGAGAATGAATTCATACGCCTCTAACAGGGAGGAATGTCCATGGCGCAATACAAAAATCGCTTCACCAAATTGTTGCGCTATGCTTCACAAATAGTTGTCGATGAGGCGAATAAAATGCGGCGATTTACTAAGGGTTTGAGGAGCTGCATTCACTCGAAGATGTGTTGTGCAAACATCAGAACTTATGCCAAACTGATAGAGATGTTAATACAGGTGGAACAAGACGAAGAGCGAGTCGCATAGACCTGTTCATAGCTAGGCTCACAAAGCAGGATTGAAGGACTGTCCTCATCCTTCACCGGGAAGAAGCTGCACCCAAATTCTCCTCCTAGGCTGGCAGTCACTTTGACTCCTTCCGCACGGCCTAACCGCGTATGCAGGTACTGCAAAAGGGTGGACCACTCAGAGCCCTTTTGTTTTTCAAGGATGAGGGACCATGGCTTCATACCCCCTCAATGTATCAACAGGCCCCCACAGCAAGCCATGTAGATTCCTCCGCTGAGGGCGATAGGATCGGACCAGCAATTCCATCGCCCTCCTATACCTCAAGTTAGACCGCTACAATGGCTTATGCAACGACCGAACTTTCCACAGCAAGCACGAGTACATGCATTAGTGGCTGAAGGCCAAGATGCAGTCACCCCCACACCTACGGCCTTCGAGGTGACAGCCCACATACAAGGTACTCCCATGTTTCTTTTGGTGGACACTAGATCCAATACTTCTCTCATATCGCATGCAAACGTCAAACATCTAGAGCTACACCTGTAATGTCCTGGATTTTCACTGTTTTGAATTTTCAAAAAAATTCTTGAAATTTTTTCTATTAATTAACTTATAATATCACTTAATGACCATTAACACTAAATGTTAGTTTATACAGGGGTGGTACCAATAAAGAACCGCACAAGTCTAATTAATCAACCGTATGAAGCCCATGAATCCGTCTAATCACTTGAACATCAGGTGTAGCCCTATGATTTACTCATGTAGGACCCAAATCTAACCGACCCATCACTAATTAATCAAGATAATCATGACTAAATTAAAGGTTTAACCGAAGCCGAGTCAAATAAGGCCTGGATCTTGACTAATAGACCAAATCAACCCCATTACTCTTTTAGCCTAAAATCGATGGTTTAGAGTTATCATTACTGAATCTCCACTTTCACTAGTTATAAATAGGCCACACTATGAACATAGTTAATACAAACCCTAATCATTGCCTACGAGAAATCTCAATACCTAATTTATTCCAGAAATATCTCAATTTTTCAAACGAGCATTAGACCGCTCGTTGGTGGGTCACTGGTTCCAAAACTATAGAATAATGTCCGTCTTATTGGGCTTGACGTCTATTGCGAGACATCTAGTCAAGATCGTGACTCGAATCGCTCAAATTGGACGTACAAGTTCGGTGCATGAGTTATGCGAATATTCTTGAAACTAACCAAGAACTTAAGACACTTATCTGCGTTCGGTCTTTGCTCAAGTTGTGGCTTTCGGACCGTTAGATCATGACCAAATTTGGGGCAATAACCTAGAGTAATGTCCTACACAAATCCATATAGTCGTGGGCCCGATCGATAGTCAGTGAGTATTGAACTGAATTTTGATCCTACCCGTCGATCGACGCATCCAAAGGACAGGTCGTTTGTGTCTATGGGTAGATCATCGCTAGGGCCAACTATCCAACGGTGGGTGTCAACTCCTACACCCCGTAGTAGCCCTAAATTGGTAGAAAAACACCCCCTTAGGGCTAGTATAGTAAAAACCCATCCCTCAGGGCCATTTCACCAAATCTGGCACTATATAAAGGCCTTATTTGGGCACCCACTCCTCCCATACGAATTTCATGCCCTAGAGCAAGAGAAAAAAAAGGAAAAAGGGGAGAAGAAAAAGAGGAGAAAGGAGAAGAGAGAGAGGAAGAGAGAGTGAAGAAGAGTGAAGGTGGACTATAGCTCAAGTGGGGCCCAAAGGAGTTCGATTCTTGCAACTCCTCATCTCTTCTCCAACGAATCCCTCACCCACAACCGGAAGAACCCCTCTCCTCTGATTGGGTAGGTAATCCCTCATCTTTTCTTGAAACCCTTTGTGTTGAAAAGGGATTTGTATGAAGTTTTAACATGCAAATGCTTTGCCTTAGGGATTCCAGCCAATCGACCCTAAATCCAAGTACTCGTAGGTCGTTTCTTAAGAACTCAACGATCCATAGGCGCAGACTATTGTTATTAGGTGGCCTAGCACCAATTTTAATATGAATCTAATGATTTTACTTATTGAATGATGTATTTGGGTAATCTAGAAAAACTTAGACAAGCCATTACACTTTAGATCCTCCCCCAATTCAATATGGAATA
The DNA here is from genome assembly GCF_029962835.1 of Magnolia sinica. Lineage (NCBI taxonomy): Eukaryota > Viridiplantae > Streptophyta > Magnoliopsida > Magnoliales > Magnoliaceae > Magnolia > Magnolia sinica. The sequence goes on from NC_080582.1 coordinate 79,780,237, forward strand.
ATGACGGAATGTTTGATATTTCTCAACATGATTGGGTATGCAATTGATGATTATTTGTACAAGCTTTGTTCGATTCTTGTATGATGTTTCCCCATAACTTGTTTGATGCATTAACCCTTGTGTGGTATTAGGAGATATATGAAATGCTTGCCTTCCTCACTAACCCACACAACACATGCACCTTTATTTCATAATATTATTAGCATTTACTTTGTAGAAATTCTGAATTTTGGGTTGGGAAATATGAATGCATGATACTGATTATGTTACTTAATAACCCTATTTGTTGAAATGTTGTTGAATACCATTAAACCCTTGGGTTGGTCAGGAATCTGAGAAGTGAGACGGTGGTCCCATTGGTAGGACTATCCCGAGGCTAAACCAGTGGATTTGGGGCGGGTGCGTATGGGCGATAGTAGTTAGACTACATGTGTCGCTTGTACCCGATGTTGTCTGTCACGTACTCACCTGAACTCGTGTGGTTTAGTCTACTTACTGACCAACCTTGTTAATAACTTTGTCTGCTCACGTATGTATGGAACCTGGAACACCCTTCAACCGTTGTGACCCATCGATAATCAAATTGAAACTGATCCACTGACTCGTGAGCCGGGCATGGTGGAATGGGACACTGTGTTCGAGCTGTCGGCCTACGCTGGGGTGACGAACCTCCCTGTAGTGACCTCGAGCGATCCCTTTTCTCAGCACTCTCCATGTGCTTGAAGTCGAGGATAGAGAACCCGACAGGATCAAGGATCGCGGGGTCTCGGCCTCGCACGTTGAGGGGCCTTGGCCTCGCAACTAGTTGAGGGTATTGATACGTGGGGTGTACCATTTTTCCCAATCTGCTGGATGAACTGAACTAACTAAATACCCGGTTAACATTCCTCATGCATTGCATTAGCTAGGATTTGCCGACTCGGCGGTTGAAGTCGCATTAAGGGAGTGTTGGTCATGTGCGATCGTTAGATGGAGTTACTTGAGGGAGTGTTGTGGTAAGGTCATGCATCATATCATAATACATGTACGTGCATTAACAAGATTAGTTAGGATTTTATGAATGTATTACCTTTCATTAAATTCATAATATAATTGATGTTTGTATAACTTAAGACTAATAGTACCCACTGAGTTGATCACTCACTCCCACTCTGGAACGGTGTTTTAAAATACCAATAAGACTCTTCAGTAGTTGCAGGTGATGCTGAGTACGAAGAGCATTTCGACGCAAGCTTAGATGAGGAGGACGAGCTGTCCTATTTCCAGTTGATGGGCGGTTCATCGTAGATTTCGCAGGCAGACTCCAGTCGCTGAGTAGTGGACTCAACACACTATTCTTATAGACGTATTATTCCTTTGTATTTTTGTTGGGCGATGCCTTGTGCGTCCCATCGATATTTTTAGACATTGTATATATTTAGTCATTTCCCTTCCAGTAGACTAGTCGTGAATTGTGATTCATGTATTCAGTAATCCATGCTGCTCAGTGAACGGGATTAAACGCAAAACAGTAAAAATTGGTTTTAAGTAATTTTCGGGAACTTGGGAGTCGAGTGTATACATGACTCCCAATTTTCAGGGCATTACAAGATGGTATCAGAGCAATGGTTTGGAATTAATTGGGTCGTGGGTCATGAATTCACTAACGCATCCGCTGACTCGAGAAAAAATGCAACAGAGACTTAGAATGGTAGGAACCCTCCTAGAACCAAAACCGACAATCTTAGATGGACGGTAAGACTTCCAAGAAGTTAGGATTGGGGAGTGAGAGAGGGTAGTGGCGCTAAGAAATGGGTCTGAGAGTCTTCCAGTACCTTAACCCATCGAGAGGAACGAGCTGAAATCGAACGATTAGATGGTCGAAACCATCGTCCTAGACCAAACGAGCGAACACCAGGCCAAACTTGACAGTTCTGATACGTTCGGGGATAAAGATCCATGGATGAATGCAGATTTACTACAAATAGTGAAAATATAAGTAAATTGAGATTTTGACCCCTAACCGGGAGGAATCTTATGAAATAACTAGGCCCATTGCGTAGGTCCGCCTCAAATAACTCATTCTAGTTTATGAGATATGGCCTTCACAAGTCGACCCTCCAGGGACTTGGCGTGACTACGCCCGACCCTCCAGGGGCTCGGCGTGACCACGCCCGAACGGCGTTGGCCATGCCGAAACTTCCTTCAAATTTGGTTTAACTTCAAAAATTCATATATCCTTCGTTACAACTCCTATTTAGGTGATTCAAAAGCAAGATTGAAGCTTGATGAGTCTAGTTTTATATAAAAATAAGAAAACAAATAAAATAAAAATTATAATATAGTAAATTTTAGGATGTTTTTCCAACTATCTAAAAAATTACTAATTTCAGACAACTGTTACTCCTAGAATTTTAATAATTTATCTACAACTCCAAATGAGATGAAATTTTGTGGTATGACTTTAAACTTAATGATGAAACATTAGAAAAATTTTAAAAATAATTCAGTTTTCAAAAGTATAAGAAACCTTATAAGAAATAGAGACATTTTGAAATCATACAAAATTCATTGGTTTTGGACAACCGTTACTTCCAGAAATTTTTATAATTTTTCTGCAGCTTAAAATAAAATGAAATTTTATGAGATAAATGTTAAATTAATAATATATTACTAAAAAAATTTTATAAAAATAATTTAGTAACTAAATGTGACAAAGATGTTATGAACAATAGATGGGTTGAAACTAAAAATTTCTACAACCTCGAGTTGCCAATGAACCAAGTGTATTTTTTTTCTTTTCATACTGGAGTTTTAGTATTTTGTTTCTTTTTAGAAATTACTTTTAACCATGATAGAAATCATCTTCTATGATTAAATTAGATTATTTTTAGTATATTTTTTTCTACTTCAAATAGTTTCTAGTATGGTTGAACTACGACTGTTGAATAGGGTTAAGTTTAATTGTTTAATACTTTTTAAGTTCATATTCGATGCAAACTTCACTAAAATATTGTAAGTTTTATTATTTTCTTATGGAATCAAGATTCATACCATATTGAGGAGATGATGTTCTTCCTCTTTCCATTCCCACGACCTTTCTAGGGTCACCATCCCTTCAAACCTCTGAAATATCGTAGAACTTTCGGTTCTTTATTCTTTCTCGTTTCACTACTAACCCTCCCAAAACCTCTAAAGAAACCCTCTCCCGCTCTAAATCTCAAACCCATTCTCAAAAACTCATCCAACAACATCCACCTTCAACTCGTTTCATTCCATCTCTCCCAAAAACCCATATCTCATTCTCCCATCTTCCTTTCCTTCACACTATTCCTTTCTCTCTATTCATTTCACTTCCTCATTTTCAAAGGTCATTCCCAAAACCATTTCCAAAACCCACGCCCATAAGATCAAGATGACAATATACAAAAACATGTTTAGGCCATATGAAGTCTTCCTAGGAAAATCGTTTGACCATAGGCACCATGGGAGATTTAAATCACTAAGTTAGACAAGAATTAAAATGAGAACTCTCTTGGACCAAGATCCAAAGGATGACCTTATAAATAGGAGATTTGAACTTTTAAATGATGGACATTCCCTAAACGTTTAGGTTGATCGGACTACGAAATTACGAGGCCATACACTTACGAAGCATTCGCAGCTTGACCCAATTCTCAATCTTGGGTGACTACCAAAGGACTCACTGCTTTGACCGAGCAGAAGACTAGGATCCATCAGGATTAGGAATGGATATAATGAGTTGTCTGCCCTGGTCAGGCGAAAAATCGACGTATCAGATCAAAGCCTACCACAACTGTCTTTCCGTATTAGCCCAATCAGAAATACTAGAATAAACCACCTTTAGGTAAACTTTATCAACAACCACTTAGAATGATAATAATGATTTTGACATTTATTTTCAAACTTCAAAGGTAAAAACTTTTAAGGGGAGTAGAATATAATAAGCAAGGCTAATATAGTTAGTATGCACCCTACCACGCATATAAACCTGAAATCAATAAAACTTAGGCAAACGAGATGATAATATCTTACTTTATTACTGTAACACCCTGAAAATCGGGGGTCGTGCATACGCTCGACTCCCGAGTTCCCAGGGTCACTTATAACCTATTTTCATTAATATGCGATTAATGCAGTCTAAATGCGCATTCTGGAATTTCTTGGAACATGAAGCACAACCACACAAGTCTACTGAAATGGAAGAAAATCAAATATACATATATATACATATCTAAAAGAATATAAACGGGCGCATAAGGTGACGCCCAACAAAATCATAAAAAGAATGGCATGACCAAAAGAAATAAGCTGAGCCGCTGCTCAGCGATCCAATGACCCATCTACTGATCCGACGGGGGCTCGTACATCGGCTGGAAGTAAGAGAACTCGTCCTCCTCCTCGAGGCTCGCATCGCCAGGCTCCATGAAATCTGTATCACCTGCATCTATGAACGGGTCTGGTTGGTATTTTAAAACACCGTCCCAGAGTGGGAGTGAGTGATCAACTTAGTGGGTGCTATTAGTTTTAAGTTGCAACAAGTATCAGTTATAATAGGAATTTAATGAAAAGCAATCATTCACAAATACCTAACTAATCTTATTAATGCACATGCATGGTGGATGATATGATGTATGTCCTCACCACAACTCTCCCTCGAGCGACTCCGTCTAACGATCGCACATGCCAACACTCCCTCACTGCGACCTCGACTGCCGAGTCGCCAACCTAGCTAATGCCGTGCAATGATGATGTCAACCGGGTTCTTAGTTAAGTCCATTCATCTAGCAGATTTGGAAATCTGATACACCCCACATATCAAATGTCCTGAACTAGTTGCGAGGCCAAGGCCCCCTAATGCATGAGGCTGAGACCCCGCGATCCTTGACCCCGTCAGGTTTTTCCCATCCCCGACTTCAAGCACATGAGGGGTGCTGAATGTAGGGTCGCTCGCGGTCACTACGGGGAGGCGCGTCACCCCAGCGTAGGCCGACAGCTCGGACACCGTGTCCCATTCCACCATGCCCGGCTCACGAGATGTGGATCAATATTCCATCCGGTATCGATGGGCTACAACGGTGGTAGGGTGTTCCAGTTTTCATACATATGTGAGCGAACAAGGTTAACAACCAAGTGGGTCAGCCAGTGGACTAAACCGCATAAGCCCAGGCAAGTATGTGGCAGAACGACATCGGGTACAAGCGACTCATGTAGCCTAACTATTGTCGCCCACACGTACTCGCCCCAACCCATGGGTTTAGCCTCAAGGTGGTCCTACCAACGGAACCACCTTCGTTCTCCTCATGTTCCTGACCAACCCAAGGGTAGGAATAGTGATTCATAGCATGCCAACTACTAATGTAACATCAAGCATATTCAACACCATGTTCTCATGTTGCTCAACATACAATTCAAATTTCTCTAGTAAGCAAACTATTAATATCATGAATAAGGTGTATGTGTGTGGTGTGAGTTGGTGAGGAAGTTAAGCACTTCCTATACCTCAAGGGATCAAACACATAAGAGCAAATGAATCATACATAATATGAAGCAATACATATGAGAAAAAGAAATCAACCAAACATGAGCATGTAATCATCCATACACTAGATCATGAGAGAGGCAAAATTAACATCAAAGAGAAATAAATATACAATTTATACAATTCCAACAACATGTCATCCCTAGGTTCCTCTAGATTCTTCCATACAACATACCAAGCAAATAAAATCATTAAACTCTAAATATAAATGGTGTTAGGCCACCTAAGGATAATAGTCTGCACCTTAAGAGGAGATTTTCATTCTTTGTGATCTTAGGGTTTGGAGATTTGGGTAAAACCACCTTTCCTAAATCAAAATCAAGAAAGACAACATTAATGCCTAGAAATCTACACTAAGTTACTCTATTGAAGGAAAATATACCATTCTTACCTCCGCTTCTTGGCATAGGTGGGTTTGGTTGAGGTTTCCTTGGAGAATGGGTAGAGAGTTGCAAGGTTGAGCTTCTTTGGGCCCCACCTCCTGCCACATACTCATTTCCTTTCTCCTTCCTCTCTCTTTCTCCTCCTTTCTCCTCTTTCTCTTCTCCCTTTTCTCTCTTCTCTCCTTCCTTCTCTAGGGCAAATTCGTATGGGGAGAGGGGTGCCCCAAATGAGGCCCTTTTATAATACCAGATTTGGTGCAAATGGCCCCAAGTGCTAGGTTTTTACTATACTAAACCTATGAGAGGGTCTTTCTAAGCTCTAGGGCCCACTATGGGGTGTACAAGTCGATATACACCGCAAAATAGTTAGCCTTAATGATGATCTACGTATGGATACGATCGGCCCGCCATTTGGATGCGCCGATCGGCAGATATGATTAGAAACCTATTCAACGGTCACCGATGGTCGATCGGGGCCGCGGCTATACGGATATGAGCAGGGAAGTATCCTAACTCCACGGGTAAAGTTTGGTCGCAAACCGACGGTCCGAAATCCTCAACTTTGCATAAGAGTGGACGACTCAATTCACTTAAGTTCCAACTCCTTCCTTTAGGGTATTTGTACTTCTCATGCACTCGTCCTTTGACTCAAGTTGACTGGTTCTGGGCAGTACCCAGGTCTGATTTTCGCGATGGACGTCAAGCCCAATGAGACGGACATTATTCTATAGTTTGGGAACTAGTGGTCCACCAATGAGCGGTCTAGAGCTTGTTTGGATAACCGGGGCAGTTCTGGTAGCCCTCTAACCATGAAACTTATAGGATAGGTGCTCCATGGCCCGATGAAGGGCCATGCAAAATTTGAGAATGATCAGATATGAGGTTTGGTCACACGGGTCTGATTCGCGATCAACAATTACCGTGCCACGATCGGGACCCAGATTTTTATGGACGGGCATAGAAAAATACATTAGACCTTTACCGTAAATCTGAAAGAAATCCGACAGCTGAAATGCCTGAAATCTCAGTTTTATTTACCCGTGTCAGATTCCAATTCTGGCATTGGTGGGGCGCATCTGGCAAGTGCCAGATTCCACTTCTGGGTGTCCACTAGGTCCGTTGTCCGCGATGGTCCCCAAGCCCAGTGAGATCTATGCTCCTCTAAATTTTTATAATTTTCTGACCTTCCCGTGTCGCGGTATAGCCTGCACGGGCTGCTGCCAAGTGTAAATGGTCATTTGGCTTGACGTCCCGCACTTGGCCCAATCACAACCCGACTGGTCTACTCTAATGGGCTAATCCTAATTTAATTTAGTTGTGGCACCAAACCATGAGTAGTTTAAACGAACGGTCCTACGGTAAATCCTACGTGGACGCCTCAGGACACTGTTCTGGTTAGACGGGATGTTACAATACACCTGATGTTTAAGTGATTGGACGGATTCATTGGCTTCATACAGCTGATTAATCGGACTGGTGCGGTTCTTTACTAGTACCACTCCTGTATACACTGACATTGAGTGCTAATGGTTATTAAGTAATATTTAGGTTAATTAAATTAAAAAAAATTGATGGATTTTTAAAAATCTAAAACAGTGAAAATTCAGGATGTTACAATGAAATAAATACTCTTTTTTACCTTTTTTTTTTCTTGATTTTTATGTTGCTTCATTTTTTCATTTTCCCAGGTTTGTTGATTTCAAGTTTATATACATGGTAGGGTGTATACTATCTATGCTAGGCTGGTTCATTTTAGTCTACCCCCCTTAAAACTTTTTCACCCTAATGGCTTATTAAAATTTATTTATAAAGATTTAGATTCATGGCGATGGTTTTCCTCTATCTAGAGTAAAAATATTTATTTTCAATGGTAGACCAATACGGAGAGACGGTTGTAGTAGGCTTGAACCCGATACGTCGATAATCTACCTGACCAGGGTAGAAGGCTCATCGTATCCCTTCTTCGTCCTGGTGAATCCTGGTCTTCTACTCGAGCAAAGTAGTGAGTCCATTGGTAGTCATCCAGGATTAAGAATTGAGTCAAGCCGCGAATGCTTCGCAGGTGTATACTTCCGTAATTCTGTAGTCCGATTAATCTAAATGTTTAGGAAACGGTCATTATTGGAATGTTTAAATCTCCTATTTATAAGGTTGTCCTTTGGGTCTTGGTCCGAGAGAGTTCTCATTTTAATTCTTGTCTAACTTAGTGATTTAAATCTCCCACGGTGCTTATGGTCAAATAATTATCTTAAAAAGGTTTCTAGTAGTATAAATTCTTATATGTATATCATCATTTCGATCTCATGTCTAGTGGGTTAAGAGCAGACTGCACTTTAGTTTCATAAAATTCAAGAATGAAGGAATAGTCGAAATTTTTAAAGTATTTTAGTGGTTTGAAGTGCTAATAACGTTAATAAGGACGCAGTAAGGCAATCATACATACAAGCATTCACAAGGCAACAAGAAAATTTCAAGGCAATCCATACATACATATTGGATTCAAAGTACTATTAGTATAGCCAGTTACATCCTATAGTATAGATTTCAGCATAGATATTCCAAACGTAAGGGAAATACAACCTAGTCAAGGAAAGGTTCTAATTATCCTTCAATACATGGAAATAGTCCTAACTGACTCCAAACAAACTATTAATTATCCGTGTGTTAAGCTTCTATTCTTCTGGGTCGGACGAGGGTGGGGGTGCTTTTTTCCCATGAGGGAAAGAATCACCAGAATGGAGAAGAAGGAGGCAACAGTTGCTAGGAATGCCACTTCCCTCGGCAAGGAAATGGATTGTTGATGAGAATGTTTTTGAAAAAAATGAAATGGGTTTAGTGTTGGATTTGTGAATGGGGTTTGAGATGGTTTTTTTTTTGGAGATGGGTTTGAAGTAGATCTAAAATGGAAGAGTTCTCTCTAGGGTTTAGAAGGGATGGTGACCCTAAAAAGGCCGCGGGAATGAAAAGAGGAAGAACATCATCTCCTCAATGTGGTATGAATCTTGATTACATGGGAAAATAAGAAAACTTGCAATATTTTAGTGAAGTCTGCATCGAATATGAACTTAGAAAGAATTAAACAATCAAACTCAACCCTATTTAAGAGTCAAAGTTCAACAGTAATAAAAACTATTTGAAGTAGAAAAATATACTAAATATATATATCTAATTTTAATCATACAAGACGATTTCTATCATAGTTAGAAGTAATTTTTAAAAAGAAACAAAATACTAAAACTCAAATATGGAAAAAATACACTTAGTTCATTGGCAACTCACAAGGCATCAATCTTCATCTGTTAACTAATGTTATGGATATACCAGAAATTTCAAAGAGGCTATTCCATGAAACTAGGCATTTTGGTACATTTTGTAGGTTAAGAGGTTCTTACGTGTATAGAAATTTCTAGAGTGGTAAAGGAATGTATTATAGAGACTACGTAGGATTATCTAGATGGTTTCTAAAGTTTTCTCAGCCGTAGGATGACATCGTAAGCCTTATCTTAACTATCCAAGTAAGGTAGCTAAAAGGATCTTAGGTCTACATAAGGAAGACGGGTCCTCATTTGTAATTAACCAAATAAACCTCATTCTTCAGTTCTAGTATAACAAATTCGCTTACCTTGAAGGCTCTCTTATGTTACTCTCCTCTCCAAAATAGCGTGACTACACTATGGTGGTAGGCTAACTCATTCGCAACGAGGGTGTGTGCGAATGCTTCATAGTCTGCACTTAGGGAAGTACTTGAGATATGACACACTAGGATCCATGAGCCGGCCATGGCGGAGCCTCACATTGACTACCCTCGCATCTTGACATGGTCCCACGAAGCCCTTGGATTTGAGAGAGGTGAGTGGAATAGGGAGGAAATGGGTTGGGATTTGGAAGCCTAAGGGCCTGTTTGGTTGGTGGAATTGAATGGTGTTGAATTGTATTAGATGGGATTAACATCATTATTTCACAATGATTGCATGTCTGGAAATACCATGGTATTGTAGCCATCCAATCCCATGTTTGGGATAAAATAAAAAAATTGCCACGGAAAACACCGGATTAAGCTAAATCATGTTTGGTAGACCATGAAATTTGTAATCAACAGACCAAATTCACAACGAATGTCGTTCATTTGTACACGTATATAATCAGAATGTCGCATGTAAATGGTGCATGTGGATGGATGACATGGATTAACACATGCCTCAATGTAGGGCCTACATGTGTAGTAATTTCAAAATCCATGGAATTCATGCATGGCATCAAATGCAATTTCATGGAACTAAATGTAATTTCATCCCACCTAATCTTACCCTTTTCATCGTCTTCAACTATTGGATGTAATTACATAGACCAAATGCAATTTCATTCCACCTAATCCTATCAAATACCATGTGCTAAACACCCCTTAAGGGCCTAAATATGTTTCTATATATTGTCATCTTGATCTTATGGGTGTGGGCTATGAGAAAATCACACTTTACTTTCGTTGATTTCGGGTAAAGGAAGAATCAAAAGTTTTAAGATATCTCAGAAATTTGGAGGGCTAATGACGCTAAGAACGATGCAAAAAGGGAAGGAAGAAGAAGTTTTAGGAACTCATAATGTTTTAGCGAAGTTTACATCGAATACGAACTTACAAGATCTTAAGTAATAAAATTCAATCCTTCTAAGGAGTTGTAATCCAACTATGCTAGAAACTACTTGGAATAAAAAAATATATATACTAAAAATAATCTAATTTAATTATACAGGACGATTCCTGGCTCAGCCCGCCTCCTCGCGAGCCGGTCTTTTCTTTCCCATGAGGGAAAGGATCACCAGGAGGAAAAAAATGGGGCAATGGTTGCAAGGAAGGTCATCTTTCTTAGGTAGAGGTGGATTGGATATGAGGAAGGGATTTTGAAAAGGGGCTTGAGATTGAGTTTTAGGAAAGGGTTTGAGGAATGACCTTTAGAAATGAGTTTTTATGAACGGTTCTTAGGAGTGGGTTTTAAAAGCGGGTTTGAGAAATGGGTTTTAAGAATAGTCTTGGAGATAGGTTTTGGAAAATAGGATTTGAGAAGATGCAAATTTGAGAGAGTGGGTAGTGAGATTTAAGAAAAGTTCAAGAAATGGAGAAGGAGAATGGATTTTTTTTTTTTGTAATGGGTTTTGAGAGTGACTGAGTGAATGGAGTGGGATTTGGGAATGAAGTGTGATGTTAGTTTTTGGGGAATGTATTTTGGAAATAGGTTTGGGTTGGATATGAAAAAAAGAAAAAGATGAGAGTTAGTTGGAGAGAGTAGGTTTGATGTTGGCTTTGTGAATGAGATTTTGTAGATGGACTTAAGAACGGGGTTAAGAAAAAAAATGGTTAAGAAAGAGTTTGGGAAGGTGGTTTGGAGATGAGGAAGAGGAGATGGGGAGTTTGTAGGAGGAGAAGATGGATTTTAAAGAGATGAGTTTAAGGATGGGAGAGTGAGGATATT